>NW_022589755.1:9806051-9847509 GCF_004348235.1 Phoca vitulina | reverse complement strand
GCTGGGGGCCTGGACCCCTGGGTCTGAGGGAGGAGGGGCTGGGGGCCTGGACCCCTGGGTCTGAGGGAGGAGGGGCTGGGGGCCTGGACCCCTGGGTCTGAGGGAGGTGCACCAGGGCCCTGGACCCAAGAGTCTCCAGAAGGAGAGAGCTAGCAGTATAGGGTCCTGATCATTAAGTTTTTTGTCCCTGGAGCTTGGATTTTGAAGGCTGTGTCATCGGGGACCAGGCTTGTGCTCCCCTGATGTCCCCCCTCCGGTGACCCCCACACCTTCCAGGACGGCAGGCGTCTTCCCAGCTTCAGCAGTAGCCCAGGGCCCCCAGCTGATCATCCACTCAGTGGACAGACTGGTCAACACCACGTTCATCTGCACGGTCACCAACGCCGTGGGCACGGGTCGCGCTGAGCAGGTGGTCCTCGTGCGAGGTGAGCGGGTCTTGGAGGTGATCGGCTCCCCAGGTGTTCCTCCCTTTGGGGTTCGGGGGGGGCCGCGTTGGGGGGAGGCTGTGCCGCCGGCCTGGGGAGGGATTCAGACCCGCCTCGCCGATGAGAAAGGAGGTCAGCGTGGCTCTTCTCTCTTGCCCCCAGGTGGGATCTGGATTGGGATGACAGGGTAGGCCACTGGTGGAAGAATCAGGAGGATGAGGCCTCTGCTGGGGGCTTTCTAGAAACTAGAGGCGTGGAAAGAGTCTCCAGGAGGAGACCCAGGGACATTGCCCCGGGCTCCAGTTGGAGAGACACATCAGACAGCTAGACAGACACAAACAAACGCATTTGAATACTGATTTCCTATAGTGAGTGCTGGTCAAGTCACATTAGGAAGTCAGTTTTTGCGTGAGTTGGGACATTTGTGTTTCTAGAGGGGGTGTTTTGGAAATGGCGGCGGATGTGTTTATGGGTCGAAGGTTCTCTGAGTCTCCCTGATACGAACTCAAACTCAGATGGGCCCCAAGACGGGAGCGGAAAAGAACAAAGCCAAACTAGGCCTGTGGCACCGGCTAATGCAGATGGGGTCGAAATCACAACTGTAGACCCCCACACCTGGAGGGAGGCTGTGTGCCCCGAGACATGGACACGGGGACCCCAGGGCTGGGAACAGAGTCCCTTTCATGTCACAGTGGGCAGGACCCACATCTCCAGAAACATACTCTGTGCTTTGAGATTGCATCGGAATCAAAACAAACTCACCCAAAACAACCCGCACGCTCAGACCCACTGTCACCAAAACACGCACCCCCAAGAGAGCAGGGGCACACGCACTGAACAAAGCCAGGTGACGCCCGGCCAGAGTCCCCCAAGATGCCACGTGCAGCTGAAAAAAACCGTTCTTGGAAACACCCGCCCAGCGCCACCATCCATGCAGAACACCTGTGCAAACGCAAACACACACCACTGGGAGTAGTGGCCTTGGTGGGTAGGAGAGGGGGCCCCTCAGAAATGTGACCAAAGACAAACGCACGTAAGTGTGAGGACAGACACGCCCATACACACCTGGAGACGGGCGCCATGGCCAGAGACGGACAGAAACAGATCCCCTTCCTGAGACATAATCTTACGCTGCACTCGTGTACGCGCACATACACACAGTTACACACACACAGCCCTGGAGGGAGACGCTATCACGCAGACGTGCCGACGCGGGGTGGGGGAGAACCCGGACAGCAACAATTCCACACGCAGAAACCGTCACTCACACGCAGATCCTGACAAAGAACCGCAAAGACGTCCTCAGAGGTGCACGCCCCCAGAAACTCTCCCGAAACCCTGCTGCTTTCAACGGATCGTCATCTGACAAGTATTTGTTGAGGGTTCCTCTTTGCTGAGCATTCCCCTTGTGGTTGGGGATACAATGGTGAACAAGATGAAGTCCCCACCCTTGAAGACACACCCGGAGAGGAGGGATGCCCGACTGGAAATCCATCCCCTGAACCTCTATCCCAGATACACACCCAGAAAACTGGCCTCCCCACGCGGAGTCAGGAGGCACCTGTTAGGGGCAGAGCCCGCAAGACACGGATGTAGCCACGCCTAAGGCTCCTCACAGGAATACACAACCACAAACACATGGATGCCCCCCTAAGACCCTTTAAAACACACAGATTTCCCAGGGCTGTCCCCCGCTGGAAACCACCCCCTCCAAGAACAGACCAGCTTCAAAGTTAAGCCCTTCATCAATATTCACCCTGTAAAACACATATTTAGCCCTGTCAGGAACTGGTGTGTGTGTGTGGGGGGGAGGCCAGCAGGGAGTGGAGCACACAGAATCACCCTCCCCCCCGAGAGACTCAGCCCTGTGGAAAGACACCCCTCCTCCGCAGGGAGCCCGATGCGGGGCTCGATCCCAGGACCCTGGGATCATGACCTTAGCGGAAGGCAGACGCCTGACCGACTGAGTCACCCAGGTGCCCCTCAGTCCCAGCTCTTGAGTCACATCCGGAGGGTCTCAGAGTCTCACCGCATTCCCACACACGCCCAGACCCAGACGTGCGGTCACAGACACGTGGTTTGGGGTTCACATTAGCAAAGCCTTAGGTACACAGGTCATGCCACGGGCTAGACGTGGCCTCAGGGAGACTTGGAGAACTTTTGCCCCACAGACCGGTGAACACACCCACCAGTTCCAAAATACCACCTCCAGAAATGCAGATAAACATTCCAGCATGCGCCGAAACAGGTTCCCAGACGTCACTGATGGGCATTCCCACCAAGAAAACTGTCATGCCTCTAACCGGTGTACCGGTGTAGACGTATTTCCAGAAAAAAATGTTTCACAAAATAGTACTTACCCTTCCTACTTCGGAGACACTTTTTCTATTCTACCTTTTTTTTTTTTTTTTAACTGCTCCTTGTGAATCACTAAATGCATTTGACAGCCCAGGGGGTCATGGCTCTATTTGAAAACGCCACTCTTAAAAGAAACAGGTGCCCTAAGGAGCTTGGATCCCAGCCCCTCTGCAGGGTGTGGGGAGGAGGGGTTTAGGTGTAAGTGGACTCCCCCCTCGCCCCCCCCCGTTTCTCCCCATCAGGGCCTGCATGCAGGGGTGGGGGAAGGGGCGTGTATAAAATGGTTCTAGTTCAAACTGCTTCAATGTCTATTTGGTGTGGGGCCCAGACCCCCCTCCCTCATCTCTCCTGCCCTGCTCCCTGGACCCTTAGCACTCCCTGGCTTCCTTCTCCACCTTCCCCAGACCCCTCCTCTCCCAGCTGCTGGCCCACTGCCAGGAGCACTGGCCTAAAGGGCGGGACAGTGGGCTTCGTGAGCCCCCATTTGCCACAACTGGGGACGTGGCCCAGATAGGAGGGCGGCCACATCGCCTGGACCAGGTGCTCCCAGCCGCTTCGAAGGGGGAGGAGGATTATCAGGAGGACCCTCCCCCTTCTTTCCTCCTTCTCTCAAGTCCAAAGGCCTTTGGAATCTGACAGTCTTGAGCCCAAATCCAGCTCTGCCTCTTCCTGGCTGGATCCACCCAAGATTCCATGACTCTAACCTCAGAGCTTTTGTGAGAAACCACCCCAGCCCGTCCCAAGCAGGTCGCAAACTCAGATGCCTACGGGGTCCTGGCCAGTGACCAGGTGGCCAGGGGTGGAACCCCTGTTCCGACCCAAGCAGCCAGTCTTCACTCAGCTGCTGCCCATCACCAAGTGGAGATGAGAGATTGGTGTGGCCCGATCCGAGTTTCTTTTTCCCTGAAAGAAATCTTGGATTTTTTTGATGAAATCGCCTGGTTTTTGCAGTGTTAGCAAGTTTAATTTTTGAAAAGCCCAGTGCAGGTCTAAGGAAACACATCTGGGGGCTGTCAGTTGGCAAACCCCGCCCACCCCCACAGTCCGCAGTCCCCCCTCCCCCAGAACAAAGTGCCCAGTGTGTGTAGCACAGAACAGACGGGTTCTCCCTTACCCTCCACCTTCTCCATCTTCTGCAGAGTCACCTCCCCAATTTTCCCATCACTGCCCCTGTTGTACCCTATGCCCCCCCCACCACAGATGTGTCCTCTTGACCTCGTGTCTCCCTTTCTCTCTCTCACCCCTCCTTCTCTCTCCTCAGACACACCCCGGGCCTCGCCCCGAGACGTGGGTCCAGTGGTGTGGGGGGCCGTGGGGGGGACACTGCTGGTGCTGCTGCTTCTGGCTGGGGGGTCCTTGGCCTTCATCTTGCTGAGGGTGAGGAGGAGGAGGAAGAGCCCTGGAGGAGGAGGAGGAGGAGGAGGAGGAGACAGCATTGGAGGATCCTACGATCCAAAAACTCAGGTGTTTGGGAATGGGGGCCCCGTCTTCTGGACACCAACCGCCCCTGGTCCCCTGAAGCCAGATGGCAAGGATGAGGAGGACGAGGAGGAAGAGGAGGAGAAAGCAGAGGAAGGTCTCATGTTGCCTCCACCCAAGGCTCTCGAGGACGACATGGAGTCCCAGCTGGACGGCTCCCTCATTTCACGGCGGGCAATTTACGTGTGACCCCGAGACAGACAGACAGAGACAGAAACAGAGCCAGCCATGCCAGCCAAAGGGTTCCAGACTGGTTGGACTCGTTTTTCTGGACGACACTGGAGCTCAAATGCTCCCTCCCACTTCCCTGGGATTGGGAGGGGGCTGGAATCACACACTGGACTTGTGTCTCCAGGGCTGCATGGGGACCCAGAGAGGACACCCCCCCCAGAGAACTTGTTTTTGGCTCTGGCCTGCCCTGGCCCCGTGACACTCAGGAGTTAATAAACGCCTTGGAGGAAAACATCGGGGGTGTCTTGTAATACATCAGACCCCCTCACTGGGGGGTGGGACAGGGACTGCTAGGTCCCAGGGGGTGGGAGCCTGTTGGGGGCTAGACTTGGGAGGCCGGGGGAGGGGAGGGAGGGCTCTGACTACTTGTATCATTCAAGGACATACTGGATGCCTGAGACCCCCAAGGCCAGTGCGACCCAGGAAGTGGGTCTCTGGCTTCTGGGCTTAGAGGCTGGGAAGGTTGGACTTGGGGTGGGGTGGGGGTGTCTCAGGACTGAGGCTGCCTTTCTCGGGGAGGGGATAGCCAAACTGTTGAGAGCCCAGAGCTCCCCAGAACGGGATAGGGAACCTGGACTCCTGGGCCCTTGTGGGGAGGGGGCGAAGCTCAAACTTGACCTTCTGCAGTTGCTGAGGATCTCGGGAGGGAGGGAGGCCCCCTGTGTTCTCTGGGCCCTGAGGATACAGGGCAGGTGGAGGTATTAAGGAACCAGAAGAGTCCCATCTTGAAGAGTGGCCTTTCTCAGCCTTCTTCCTCTTGCCCTGATCCCAAGGGGGTTTTCAGTGATTCAGAGGGGAAGGGCTGCAGCTCTGTGTCTCTTCCCCCCCCCCCACTAGAAAATCTCCCAAACCCAGGCCTGGGAATGAGGGAAGGGAGTGGGAGGGGCCGGGGTCCGTCCCAGTCACCTCTGCTGTCCTGAGCCCTCCACAGCCCCCTCTCTTAAGACACAGGTGGAGCTGCCTCTGGTCCAGCAGTGGTCGTGGGGGGCACCGTGGGGGGGGGCACCCAGGATGCCTGCACTGAGCCACCAGGTGGGGCTTGGGGCGTTCATTTCCCACCAGAATTGACTTTCGCTTATTACACCAGGGACACAGAGGTGACTCAGGCAGACAGAGCCCTGCCCCCCCCCACCTCCCCGCCAGGGCATGTCGTCACGATGGCTATGTGTGGACTGAGTGAGCAGCAATTATCGTTGTCCCCCCAACTCTGAAGCCCTCCCAAGGCCACCAGGCTCTGGAGCAGGAAGAGTAGAACCCAGACATTCTTCCTCTGGGCAACTGTATCTCCTCCTCTGAGCAATAGGGCTAACAGAGAGTGGAGCCTGTGGGTGAGGCTTGTGCACAAGTGCGGTTTCCTCGTCGCCCCCCTCGGGTCCCCCATGCCTCCTCCCCAAAATGGGAGGGAAGCGCCAGCAGGCAGGGGCGGGGATTTGGACAGTCTGGTGTGGGGTAGGTCCTTGAGCACTGGCGCTGGGCCCCTCCTTGCACATCTGGCCATCACCAACCGTGTGCCAGGCCGTGCCCCTTAGAACTCCCAGTGTATTGTGGAAATTGGCAAGTAAACAGGTGACATCAGGGAGGGAGAAGGGCTCCAACCGAAAGGCCCAGGGGGCCACAGCTTCTCTCAATTCCTTTTCCTGTTAGGTTGAAGGAGCCACACCCTCTGTCCAGGATGACTCCATTCCCTGTGATGAATGAAGCGTTCTGATCCCGATTCCAGAACACCCACCTTTCTGCGCCTCTTAGCTCCGTCCCGTCCCCTCCCTTCCCTCCTCTCCCTCCTCTCCCCCTCTTCTCTGGCCCCACGGTCTCCTTGCTGGTCCTTCAAAGTAACAGGAGGCTTCCTCCTCAGGGCTTTTGCACTGGCTGTTTCCTCTGCTTGGAATGTTCTCATTTCCTCGTGGCTCACCCCCTCCCGCTCCTTCAGATCTTTGCTCAGATGTCACCCCATAGTAAGTCTCTCTGACGACCCTTGGGGTCCCCCTTCTGTCACTTCCTTACCACCTTCCCCACTCTGTGTTTTTACCTTCGATCACTCACTGCCACCTGGCATGTCAGCTCTTGTGTTCGTCTCTGTGCTCTTGGTCTCTCTGCACAGCTAGAACAGATGTTCCATGGGAGCGGGGACCTCTGTATGTTTTGTTCACCACTGGCACCCAACAAAGCCTCAGTAAGGACTAGGGAGAGGAGGTAGGCAGGTGGGTGATGACTTAGGGAATAAGGAGCTGTGGCTTCCTCCCAGAGACCCCCTTACACTGTCCCTCTTCTTGCAGAGACCCCCAACACAGCAGGCGCGGGGGCCACGGGTGGCATCATTGGGGGCATCATTGCTGCCATCATTGCTACCGCTGTGGTCGCCACAGGCATCCTCATCTGCCGGCAGCAGCGGAAAGAGCAGAGGCTGCAGGGGGCAGAGGAGGAGGACGAGTGAGTGATGGGCCCCAAGAAGTGGGTGGAGGAGGGGTCCCAGAATCGGGGAGCCCGAGGGGTGGGGGTAGGGGGACTGACCCCAAATAACTGACTTAAGTGGGGTGTAGAGGAGAGTTTATTTCTGTCTCCCGTAAAGCGTGGGTATGATAGCTATGCTCTGTGAAGCCATCAGAGCCCAGGCTCCTGCTACCTTGTTGCTCAACTTTCCCTTCACTCGAATTCCAAGATGGCTCCCTATACTTCTAGCACTGTCTGCATACTTGACAACCAGATACAGCTGTCCTGGCCTCAAAGCCCCCATTCCTGCGGGGGCGGGGGGCGGGGAGACAAATAGAGGGCAGTGAGCTGCCCTATAGGGGAACCCGTCACTTGGCCTCACTTCCCATTGGCCAGAACCTGGTCACATGGTGTACCAGCTTCAGGGGAAGCTGGGAAATGTAGTCCTTACTCTGGGTGGCCATGTGCCCCGCTAAAATCTCTTACAGGAGCCTAGATATTGTGGGGGGAACTAGCCACACTTCTCTGTGTGGGAACTTAACGTGCCAGGCTTGGTGAAATGCATTTTACATGGGTGACCTTGATGAAGTTTCACATCCGTTCATTGATGCAACGAGTATTCAGAAAGTACCTGCTCAGGGCCAAGCCCTAGAGGTTAGGAATGCAATGATGAGACAAACATTTTTAAAGTGTTCACACACATAAATGCATCATGGAAACAGAAATTCTCACAGGGAGCTAATGATACCCATTTTATCAAAGAGGAAACAGGTCCAGAGAGCTGAAATCACTTGCTGAAATTCATCCATCAAGTGAGCGTTTGGGGGGCAAAATGATTCTGAAGTAACACTACCCAGTGTGTATGTGTGTGTTTGTGTTTCTGTGTGTGTGTGTGTGTGTGTGTGTGTGTGTGGCAGGGGTAGGGACACTTGTTAAGAATGCAGATTCCTGAGCTTACAGCAAACCTACTGAATCAGAACTTCTACAAGAAGGGCTTGGAATCTGTACTTATAACAAGCTCCCTGAGTCATTCTGATGCACAAGGAAGTTTCTGACCCACTATCTTTAACATCTGGTCAATTTAAACCAACAACTTGCTATCAACCTCCTATGCCCAGCCCAGTGCTAAGAGCTAGTGGTGCTTGAGATGGCCCTGGCCCTGCCCTCCTGGGAGACAGACCCATCCCTAGAGAGTGGCAGAGATGGGCTAGAAAAGCTGAGGGAGCTGTGAGAGGCCAGAGGGGCACTTGATGTAGCCTGGAGTGTCAGGGAGGGCTTCCTGGGGGAGGCGACATCTGAGCTGGGGATTGGAGACATAGTAGACACTCATCATGATGTATACAGGATGCTCTGGTCTGTGGGTATGTATAACAAGGGAATTTTAACATAGTTTGAAGGCCAGGAAAGCCTTTCATTTATTCATTCTTTTTTTTTTTTTTTTACAAAGATTTATTTATTTATTTGAGAGAGAGAGAGAATGAGCAGGAGGGGCAGAGGGAGAGGGAGAATCCCAAGCAGACTCCACACTAAGCACAGACCCCCACACAGGGCTTGATCCCACGACCCCGAGATGACGACTTGAGCCGAAACCAAGAGTCAGATGCTTAACCGACTGCACCACCCAAGTGCCCCTTGTTCATTTTTTAAACAAATACTTGCTGACTTCCTCATAGTGAGTTCTGAGAACACTGCTGAGGACACAGATCTCATTTTTCCCTCACATTGCTCATAGTGGGATAGTTATTGAATGATATCAGAAATAATGTTTCAAATACAAACTCAGTAAGTGCCCCGAGAAGGAAGAACAGCTAGATATAACCATATATCAGGAGTCCCTAATCCTCCTGGAGAATCAGGGAGGCTTCCTGGAAGAAGAGAAATTCATGGGATGAATAGGAGTTAGCTGGGCAAGGGGGCCTGGCGGTGGGGGCACAGCACAGCAGAAAGGGAGATCGGGCAGAGGGAAGAGCATCTGGATAGGAGGGCTTCTCGGGTCTGAGACTCCACTTGACCTACCTCCTACCCAACAGTCTGGAGGGGCCTCCCTCATACAAGCCACCAACCCCCAAGGCGAAGCTGGAGGAGCCTGAGATGGTAAGCACTTCCCCTGGAGCTCAGACTGCCCCCACCTCCACACCTACCTTTCCCCACTGAGGCCGGGGCTAGGAGGGGGGACTCCTAGGGAGAGGCCAGCTGTGAGAGGGTCCTGACCTGCCCCTCTTCCTTCCCTTCAGCCCTCCCAGCTCTTCACTCTTGGAGCCTCAGAGCACAGCCCACTCAAGACCCCCTACTTTGATGCTGCCGTCTCATGTGCTGAGCAGGTGGGAACTTGGGGGAGGGCAAGGGTGGGTTTAGGGTTTGGCTTTAAGGGCCAGGGATCAGCTCCTGACATAAAAGGTCAAACACTAAAGGTCACAACTCAAGGCCAGCGCTGTATCTCTAGTCCAAGCTCAGAGCACCAAGATGTGTTTAGGATTCAGTGGGGGAGATCATGGTTGAAAAAGTCCAAAAGGACATGAGGTTAAAGTCACTTAGTGAAGATTGGTTGAACATCTACATCTGCCAGATACTGTGCCCAGAGATGAGACAAAACTGATTGTTATTCCCCTCCATGATCTACTGAATGTCAGGGGTCAGATATTAAAGTTGAGACAAATCAAGGTTCAAGGAGCTCTTTAGGGCTTAGGGCTTAAGGTTAAGTAGTTGAGGTCAAGATTGAAGTCAAAGGTTCATGGAGAAAGGCCTGTGGTCAGGGATCAAAAGACAAAGGAGAGGCCCAGGACTGACAGGCTCTGGGCTTTGAGCTGGAGACAAGCCATATCATTGCTCTAGTGCAATTTCCACCCAGGCCAACAAGGGATGAGGTCGGGTCTGGTTTGGCATAAGGAGATGGTCAGGATTTGGGGGTGAAGGGGCAGATTGGGATTCTGTGTAATGCACAGGAGATGACCTTGGGCTCTTTTTCCCTCCCTGCCCCCAGGATATGCCTCGATATCATGAGCTGCCCACCTTGGAAGAGCGCTCGGGGCCCCTGCTCCTGGGGGCCACGGGCCTGGGGTCCCCCATCCTGGTGCCTCCAGGGCCACCTGTTGTGGAGGGGGTTTCCCTGGACTTAGAGGATGAGGAAGAGGAGGAGGAAGACTATCTAGATAAGATCAACCCCATCTATGATGCCCTGTCCTACTCCAGCCCCTCTGATTCCTACCAGAGCAGAGGCTTTGTCATGTCCCGAGCCATGTATGTGTGAGCTGCCATGGCCCTGGCCTCTCACCTCTCACTTTTTGATCCCTCCACTTTCTGCCCGGGATCTAGTGCCCCCTGACCTCTGGCCAGGCCACGGTCAGTTAACACACAAAAATGCATCTCATCTGTGACTTCTGCCTGGGTGGCTCCACTATGATCTCTAATCCATGATCTCTGACCCAGAGAAACCGGCCATGACAACAGAAACCTGGTAACCTTATCTCACATGGGGGTGGGGGAGTATGTTCCTGCACAACCTCTGACCCAAGGACTCCTAAGACTGTGACCTTAGATCATACCTCTCATGTCCCATCATCTCCGGACTCCCCCAAAATCCCAGAGAAGATCCCAGACCTCTGAGTTGTCCTCAGGCAGTAAAATCCCAATAGTTCTGCTGGGGTCGGTGTTGGGGGTACCCTGCTGCTCAGACCTGAGCCCTCCAGGCAGCAGAGCCCCACTCACCCCTCCCCACCCTGTCTGTTCCCCAAAGACAAGAGGAAAGGGATTCCCCAGCCCAAGGCTTCCCCATCTCTTCCCTCCTGCAGGCAGGAGTCTCAGGGTCCAGACCCTTCCCTGAGCCCCCACTACCCCAATTCCTGTCTACAGGGAATTAAGCCCCAGCCCAGGACTAGATGGGGTAAGCCTCATGCGGTGTGCCTTTCCGGCCCCAGCCTTGGAAGAATCTGCTGTTACTTTGAAGCTACTGAGTCCTTTTACTCCTGTCCAGTGGGATGGGACCCAAACATCTCCCAGCAGGGGGTGGGGGGGAGGTTGGAGGCTGGGGATATAATACTGTTTTTGTAATACAGCATTTCCTACAAAATCTGAGTTTATACTTTGACCGGATGTCAACTTGTGTTTTCTGTGGGATGCGAAGGAGATGGGGGTGGGACATGATGGGAAACAAATAGGGCGCGTAGAGCTGAAGGAAATCAGTAGGCTAGAAGTCAAGATGGGTTACAGGCAAAAAAAAAGGGGGGCAAAGATATAAAAAAATTAATTAAGTGAGGGGATAATGAGCAAAAATGCGTAAACAAAAAACATAATGATGGATAATGGAAGGAGAGGGGGAGGAGCCCCGCGCATGGTGGTTAATGACAAGGAACGGCAGTCTAATGGGTGACGGATGGAAATAAACGGAACAAAGATAGAAATGGCAGTAATTCAGTTTGAGGGACTCAGGTTTAAAGGATAAATGGCAAGAATAGGCCAAAGGCAAAATTACGAATAACGTAATAGCTCAGGGCATTGTGGGTAATAGAACCGAATGAATGAGCCAAAGGCAGAGGGATAATAGAGAAACAGGGCCGGCAGGCATGATGGGTAATGGACCCAAAACATGATGGTTAATTAAAGAAGCGTTAGAAGGATGACGGAAGTGAACAGGCAGAAATGGGCTAAGGGTAGTTCAGGAAAGGAAGATGAAATGAATGGGGCAGAGGCATGCTGGGTAATGGGAGCAGAATGAATGGGCCAAAGATAGGAGCCGCAGTGACGCAAGTCGGGGCGGGGAACAGAAGGCATGATGGGTAACAAAAGGGGTGGGTCTACAGCAACTGTCGCGTTAGAATAGCTAAGGGGCATTGTGGGTAAGAAGACGCCTGACAGGGTTCGCATAACCGGTGAGAATTCTCCCGAGGTACTGTGGGAAGGGCCAGCACTTCCGGTTTTCGGTCGCCGGCTCTGGACTAGGGGACTGCCCCTCTGTCGCGGTGCCTGGTGGGACGAGAGGCCTGACCTTGCTGCCTAGCAGCCTCTGCTGCGCAACCCACCTTTACCCGTGTCCCTCGACCCTGGCACATTAGCCAATGAACGTACCAGACCGATTACGTCACCAGGATCGGCCTCCTGTACCCGCCAGAGCCCATCAGAATGCTTCAAGGGCCAAGGCTGACCAATTACAGTGGCAATTTCGCCGCGGGGCGGAGTCGAAAGAGGGGGCGCCCTCTGGAGAGGGGCGGAGGCGACGAGTCAGTGGGCGTTTCAAAGTGCGCAGCGCAGACCAATGGCGGGCGAACAACGGAACCCGCGGCGTTGCGAGCCAATAGATGCGGTCTCCGCGGGCCAATGGGAAAGGCGGGGAGGTGTGTCTCGACCTGCCTGTGAGTGGGAACCAATAGAAAAGGACGTCCCAAAGAGGTGGGTGGGACTCCCAGCCATGACTCCAATTGCAAGGCCAGGCCTTTAAGCTAGCGGGCGGATCCCGGGGCACGCCGAACCAATGGGCTCGGCGGGGCGGGGCGGGGCGACGGTGGTGGCGGCGGCGGCAGCGGGTTCGGTTGCGCGTGGCGCACGGGGTGGGAGCGGAGCCCAGGCCGGGTGCGGGCGCTGCCGCCAGTGAGAACCGGGGCCCGGAGCAGAGCGGGGTTTGGCTGGGACTGGACCCGGAGCGCGCGGGCCCTGACTTTCGCCCTCTGACCTTTCCCCTTGCAGGCGACCATGGGGAACGTCTTGGCCGCTAGCTCGCCGCCCGCAGGGCCGCCGCCACCTCCCGCGCCCGCCCTCGTGGGACTGCCGCCGCCTCCACCCTCTCCTCCTGGCTTCACGCTGCCGCCGCTCGGGGGCGGTTTGGGCGCTGGGGCTGGCGCGGGTCGAGGTTCGGAACGGACCCCCGGTGCTGCGGCAGGCAGCGCCGCAGGGACCGCGGACGATGGGGCCTGCGGCTGCTTGCCCAACCCCGGCACGTTCGAGGAGTGCCACCGGAAGTGCAAGGGTGAGGGGCGACGGACCCGGCAGGGGTGTGAGGGCCCGGATCTCGGGGGGAGGGGGAGCACTCAGAGGACCTTGGGAATTGGCACGGACCATTGGAAACATTTAACAGAGCGTTAGGAGTTGACGTTAGGATCGAATGGTGGAACGTTGGACTTGGGGCATAGAACGATGGGATCAAACGGTGGAACCTCAGGATGGAATGGCAGAGCGGTAGAGGAAAGCCTTAGGGACCTCAAGGAGCCCCGGGGATCAGCCAAGCCAGCCTTCTTATGTGATCGGGAAGGAAACTGAGGCCCAAGGTCACAGTGTCAGCCAGGGTCCAGTGGGGGTGGAACCCAAGGCTTCTGGATCTTGGCTTGGAACAGTTAAGATAGTAAGAGTGGTGGTGACTTATTGAGCAGTGTTCTGGCATTCACTATATGTTAATTCACTAAATCCTTGCAATGTCTCCACGTGGTGAGCTTACAGATGGCATCTTACAGGTGACAAGTTTGACATAGTTAAAGTGACTTGCCTTGGGTCACATGGGTAGTAAGCGGTGGCACTGGGATTTGGGTGCAGGCAAAGAAGGGCCCTGGTCCTGGCCCCGTGTATTAGGTTAGACTGTCTCTTTATTGGTTGAGGTGCTTTGTGTGATGTTGTGCCTGTGGGTCCCTGGAAGAGGGAGAGCTGGGATGGTAGGGAAGGAAGGGATGAGAGTCCTCGTGTTTGCGTAGGGGTGTGTGTATGTGTGTGGAGAGTGACAGCGCTTCTCTTCTTCAGAGCTATTTCCCATTCAGATGGAAGGTGTCAAGCTCACAGTCAACAAAGGGTTGAGTAACCATTTCCAGGTGAGCCTTCCTGGTGCCCTTACTCTCCAGAGGTCATCCCAACCATCTCCCTGCGCCTACGCATACAACCCCCTCACTCCCCCTGAAGGGCTAGGCTCCTGGGCACCTGAAAAGACTTAGAGACACAATGCCAGTCTGACTGCTCATTGGGTCTAGTGGAAGTGTTTAGGGACCCAGAACCCAGGGATGCCCCTCCACCTTTCACATCCAGGCAGGAGTGAAGTACCGGGTACGTAGCCTCGTCTCCAGCTTATCTTTTCTCTGAGTGTCTAATCTAGTCAGGCTCAACCTCCCAGTCTTCATCCCCTGCCCTACCCAGAGCTGCCTGTCTTTTTCTCCACGGTGGGGAAGCCAGGTTGGCAAGTCCCCGCATCCCAGGCTTGTAGGGAGCTTTGCTGGGGGCAGGTTCAGCTGGGTCTGTTGCGGGTGGCCCACAGACTCATCCCCACAGCCTTCCCTCCTCTCCCAGGTAAACCACACAGTAGCCCTCAGCACAATTGGGGAGTCCAACTACCACTTCGGGGTCACGTACGTGGGAACAAAGCAGCTGAGTCCCACAGAGGTGAGGTTCCTTTTGTCTTTTGTTCATTGTATCTTTCTTCTAACCAATATGTAGCCAAGCACCAGGCAGAGAAGGCTCTGTTAATATTAGGAGGGCTGAGCTGCTGAGGGTGCTGGGAGGTGGGGGCTGTCTCTCCGAGGTGCTTTGGAACACGGGCACTCCTTCATCCTGAAGCCCTGCTCCCTGCCTAGCCCTGTGCTGGGTCAGGGCCGGGGTCACCAGACAGTGATGACCCAGAGAAAGCAGGGCTTTTGAATGCCAAACAGGGCATTTGGACTTTCCCTAGGGGGCAGTGAAGAGCCACAGAAAGATTTGGACGGGGAAAGACATGGTCAGATTGACACTCTAGGATCCTCCCTTGGGCTGCCATGCAGAGGCTGCGTTAAGGGAATGGGGGTGAAACTGGAGGCCTGGAAGGAGGCTGGGCAGAACACAGGTGGAGCTGAGGGACTGAATTACGTCTCTGCTTATACCAACTATTGCCATTCAGGACATTCATTTATTCCACAGACCTTCATTGTACTGCATTCTGTGCCCAGCCCTGTGCTGGGCAGTGTTGGGGACAAAGCAGTGACTGAAACGGCCCTGGGGTTCACAGTCTAGTAGAGAAAGGGAACGGACCTGTCCCCAGAGAGTGACTGTCCAGGGTAGGCAGGACTGAAATGCGGGGGGGCGGGGGGAGGAGGAGTCCAGAGGAGCACCTGACTCAGCCTAGGTGGTCAGGGAGGGCTTCCTGGAGGAGGGGACCTCAGTCCGAGGTTTTCTGATGCTAGGCTTCTCACCTAGGCTCACCACGCTTGTATTTCTATAATGCTAAACCTCTGACCTCTGACCTTGCCCTCTGCGCCACAGGCATTCCCCGTGCTGGTGGGTGACATGGACAACAGTGGCAGCCTCAATGCTCAGGTCATTCACCAGCTGGGCCCTGGCCTCCGGTCCAAGATGGCCATCCAGGTGAGTAGGAGCCACGTCAGCTGCTCCCCGAGCCACCCGGAGCACCCGGCTGCCCTCTACACTGTCCCTCCCCCCTACAGACCCAGCAGTCCAAGTTCGTGAACTGGCAGGTGGACGGGGAGTACCGGGGTTCTGACTTCACAGCAGCTGTCACCCTGGGGAACCCAGACGTCCTGGTGGGTTCAGGTAAGAGCCACGGGCCTGGAGGGCAGTCCAATCTCAGTTGCAGCTTTCCCGGCAATCCATTCCCTTCTCCGGACCTCCTTTTCTACCATCTAGAAATGGTCAGGGGCAGGAGTGACTTTGGAAACACCCACAACATAGCATGGGGTGTAGGCAAGTAGGTTCCAACCCCCCGCTCTGTCCCTGGCTTCACTGCAGCTGTGGGCAAATTCCCTCACCCCCGTGGGCCTCAGTTTCCTCGTCTATAACATTGGGCTCCCTCACGGGGCTGCTGAAGAGGTCATTTACGTTCTTTTGTGTGAGAAACTTCAAGAGGCGTGGGGCCCGTAACAGGTCCCAGGGGAATGTGGGCTGCTTCTATTACCTGTGGGGCTCTGGGGTGGTTTTGGTGCAGAGATCCCAGGGTGGGTGGGCCCACGGGCAGTTCGGGCAGGTAGTCTGAGTCTGAGACAGAAGCTGACCAGGAAAGTTCCTGTTCGGGTTGGTGTAGACAGGGGCCGCCTGACTTGTGCCTGTACGTCTAGTCTCTTCTTGGTTCCCCTTTTTTTTTTTTTTTCGCTCTGTCTCTGGGTGTTTCTTTGATCACTTTACATTCAGCGTGAGTGTTGCTTGGGCGTGTGCTGTGTACGTTCCAGTCACCAAGGATAAGGTGTGGCAAACAAGGAGAATTCACTTTGTCCTCTGGGAGCTTCCATTCCAGAGGACCTGGACACAAGCACTTAAAAAAAAAATGTCAGGTGACGGGGGGCTGGGAAAGATTAGGTCCTTGGGAGGGGTGTGGGATGGGGTCCTCAGAGAAAGCCTCCTTAGATGGGTAATATTTGATTAAAGATCAAGGATTTGAGGGAAGGTGCCAAGCGGATTTATGGGGAAAGAGCTCTTCGGCCGAGGCAACAGCAAGCGCAAAGGCCCTGAGGCAGGACACTTTACTGGAACGCCAGGAGGGGAGTGGCTGTAATGGGTAGGGAAAGAGGGAGAGTTGGAAGTCACAGGGGTAAAGGGCTCAAATCAGCTGAGGCTTTGTAGGACTTCAGCCTTCACTCTGAATGAGTCAGGGGCCTCACCAAGGGTTGCGAGCCTGAGAGGGACAGGAGCTGATTTAGCTTCTAACGGGACCCGCCGTGCTGCCCAGCAGAGAGCAGACTGTGAGGAGTGGTCAGGCCCGATGTACTTTGAAAGTGGAGCGCACGGGGTTGGCCGGTGGATTGGGTGTGGGAGGCGAGCAGGAGGAGCGGGATGACTCCATAGGTTTGGGCTTGAACGACCGGAAGGATGGGAGTGTGGGTTCCTGCTGCCATTTGCTCAGTCTTGGAGAGCCGGCTCTTGGGCATTGAGTGGCTCTGTGAAGGCAGGAAGCCTGAACCCGGGGAGAGCTCTCAGTTCTGCCTGCTGGAGGCTAGGGAACCTCCTCGGAGGAGGTATGGCCTCTGAGCTCCCCAAGGAAGAGAAGGGGCTCCCTGGGCAGGGAGGCGGGGGCAGCTGAAATGGGAGAGGAGAGAGGGAGGGGCCTCCTAGGCGAGGCTGCACCCACGGTCCCGCGGAGGCATGAGGAACCTCAGGAAGAAACATGTCATGTTCCTTGCAGACCCGACGTCATTGCCCCCCTCTGTTCATGTGCTCCCTGCAATTGGGCCACATGAGCTTTTCTGAGACTTTCTGGAACGGCTGCATTCTTTCTATCCCATGACCTTTTCATGTGCTGTCCCTACTGCTTGGAGCTCTTCTCTCCGGTCTTGACGTGGCTGAACGAGTAGTTCCAGGGCACAGCTTGCCCTCACAGAAAGACCTTCTGTGAGGAAAGCCGTGCACACTTAGTGCCACATCGTGCCTGGGGCTTTGCAGTGCTTCCCCTGGGGATCTCCTACCTCCCACACTAGGGTGGCAGCCCTTCCGGGGCAGGAACTTGCTTGTCTCACTTGCCACTGTGCGCCGAGCGCCTGGAACCATGCCGGGAACAGAGTAGGCGCTGAGAAAACCCTGGACAAGGGAGCGAGTGATGGTAGTGGCATGTCCCGTGTGGTGCTTCTTGCCCTCGGTCAGGCCCTAGGCGTGTGATGCGTGTCCTTTCCTTCAGCCATTCTAGGCACTGGGAATAGAGCAGTGAGGAGAATGGCTTGTTGGATTCTCTCAACAGCCCCGTGAGGTAGGTGCTGCCATTATCCTCCTCTTGCCGAGACCCAGAGAGGGGAAGCGCCTCCCAAGGATGCACAGCGGGTCAGACTCCGGAATCCACGCTCTTCTCGATGGCACCCGGGCACGGCTCCCCGCACGCACGCACTCGCTGGCCGCTTCTGTGCTTCCCATGCTTCCTGGCACTGGCCTCCGGGTCCCTCTTCCCCGGTGCCCAAGGCCGCCGGGGGCACTCTTCGTCTCTTCGTTCTTTGCGTTCCCTCTAATGACACTGGTGATGGCATCTGTCACGAGGGCACAAAAACGGCATCCCCCTCTGGGTGACGGATCCGGAGTGGGAGTCCGTCTTGGGCTCCCAGTGGGAGACCAGGCACGGGGTTGGGGGTCTCACTGTGTTGGAGCGCCGTGTCCTGCAGCGGGCAGGGGGTGTCCCTGGCTTTCCGGCCCCCATTTCACAGGTGAGGAAAAGGAGGCCCAGGGGTGGAATCGGGCGCCCGGGCTCACACAGCCGGGAAACCGAGAAGCTGGAATGTGAATCATGGCCCAACTCAAGGGCCTGTGTTCCTTCTGGGTTCCCTCCTCGTGGCCTCGGCCTCATCTCATGAGCCTCCTGCGAACCTAGCATGTGCCCAGCCCTTGGCAGGGTGGTGCCAGGACACAGCAGTGACTGAGGCCGCTCCTTCCTCCCCTCACGGGGTGCCCAGCCCAGTGGGGGCCGGGGCATATGATTTTATTTTATTTTTTTCTTCAATTTTATTTTTTTTTTGAAAGAGAGAATTAAGGGGAGGAGCAGAGGGAGAGGGAGAAGCAGACTCCCCACTGAACAGGGAGCCTGACACGGGGCTCGATCCCAGGACCCTGAGATCATGACCGGATTCAAAATCAGGAGTTGGACACTTAACTGATTGAGCCAACCGGGTGCCACATAAGTCACGTTTCTTTTATTTATTTATTTATTTTTAAGATTTATTTATTTGAGAAACAGCACGCGCAGAGGGGAGGGGCAGAGGGAGAAGGAGACTCCCCGCTGAGCAGGGAGCCCAACATGGGGCTCGGTCCCAGGACCCTGGGATCGTGACCTGAGCCAAAGCAGATGTGTAACTGACTGAGCCACCCAGGCACCCCGGGACATTTGCTTTTAAACAAACAATCACACAGTGACTTCAGTACTATTGTGAAAAATCCTACCCGGGAAAAGTCCAGGTTGCTTAGTGAGAGCTTATAACTACGGCCCCCCTCCCCCACACACACACCCCCATCTCACCTAAAGCGGGGGGACAGCGTCTCTAAGATGGTGGTGTTCAGTTGAAGGCGGGTAGGAGGGCAGTGCTCCTAAGGCCCATGGAGCGCAGGGCGTGGAGAGCAGAAAGACATCCTGTCTGGCTGGGTCCCAGAACTACGCCCCGCTTTGGGTGCTGCCCTTACCTGAGCATCCGCCCTGGGGTGTCTGCCGTTCCTGCCCTGGCTGACTTTCCCAAGGACTCCTGGTGTGGGTCCCAGGCGAGCAGGGGAGAGGCCAGGGGGAGGCGGCCCAAACCTCCCTGCTGCCCCGTCTCCGCCTCCTGCTCCCTGCCCAGCAGGTTTGGGAAGTGGATCTGGAGGCGCGACTTTGCCGGGTTGCCTGGCTTTGCCGGTCGCCCGAGGCCACCTCCCTGCTCACAGACCTCACTCGCTTTCTTTCCTTCTCGCGGGGTTTCGGGATCACGAGGTTCTTCCCGGCCACCCCGCATGCTGCAGAATGGCCCCCGCTTGAGAACCCACAGGGGAGCCCACGGGCCTTGGGGGGGAGGGGGGGGCCAGCTGTGGACACATGCGGGGGGGACTGCCTGGGTTCAGGAGATCTGTGAGGAGCTGCGAGCAGGGCAGCCCTCCGGGGGAAGAGGCCCAGGGAACGGGCTTGGGGAGCGGGGAGAACGGGCCGAGCTGTGGAAACGAGGGACAGGCAGTGTAGAGCACGTTCTGATCCCAGTTCTCAGACTTCCAGTGGCCTCTCTCTGCACGGACTGCAGGGCAGGGGGAAGATGAAAGCAGAGCAGGGTGACTGCCCTGGTCCCATGGTGACCATGGCTGCAATCGGGACATGCTAGAGAGAAGTCGCCAGATTCAGGAAACAGGTGCGAATATGTAGTCGGCCAGACTCAGCAGGGGAGAGGGCACACCAGGCAGGAGGGACAGTGCATGCACAGAGAAGAGAGGGCTGCTCGTGTTCATCCTGCCTAGAGGGACACGGCTGTGTCCTGGAAAGAGGAAGGGGCTCGATTTTGAAGCTGGGGCCCAGCCATGTAGGACCCTGCAGCTGGGTCTCCTGGGCACTGGGGAGCCATGGCAAGTTCTGAGCAGGAGAACGGGGTTAGGTGTGTGCGTGAACAGGATCCCTCTGTGCTGCAGGTGAAATTGGAGAGGGCGAGGCAGGCCAGGAGGTGGGAGGGATGTTTGGGGGTCCCCAACCCCAAGTCCCAGTGGGTGCCAGAGCTGAGAGGCCGGAGACTCTGAGTTGAAGTCCCAGGCTCTCTCTGAGCACACAGTTACTCTTCCCTCAGGGGCCACATTTCCCCCGCATCGAGTGAGGGGACAAGCCTGGCCCGGGGTGTACGACTGCTGGCTGCAGGGGCTGACCCAAGTCTCCTGCTCTCGCGGTGAAGGAATGCACACCGAGGCTCACAGAAGCCCAGAGGGGTTAGGTCAGTCGGCCCCTGACCACGACACAGCACCAGAGCCGGGACCCTGAACCCTCGGCCTCCCCGGCCCCACTGGGAGCCCCCATCTGGAATGGGAGAGGCCTCTGACCCCGCACGCTCATTCCTGCTCCGTCCTGTCCCTGTCCCAGCGTCCTGGCTCTCCCCCTGCCCCTCACACGTGTGCTCTCAGCTCTCTCCAGGTCCCTCTGCGTCCCTGCCCTGCCTTCCCCTTTCCTCCATCCTCCTCTTCCTCGCTGGCTCGTGACCTCAGCCCGACCGTGTTCTCTTAGTCTCCCCTGGGAATCTTCGGCCCTCTCTCCCTCCCTCTCTGATTCTGTTTCCACTTCTCCACGTTAAGTGTCTTGTTTTCTTCTTCACTGTCACTCCCTCTGCGTCTCCGACTCTCTTCCTCCCCGGTTCTCCCATAGATCACGTTCGTGGTATCTACTCTCGGCTCCAAAGACAGGCATGAATGCGTCAGTCCCTGGGCTCCAGGAATCCAGCCCAGCAGGCGCACAGTCGCCTGTTAGCCACGCCCGTTAGCCACGCCCAGGGGCCTCGGGGCCGACCCCACTGCCAAGGGGCAGGGAGGGCAAGCTGTAGGCCTCGGCGTGGCCGGTCCTAGCGATCACTGAGGCCTGGCCACTGCACTGCACCTCATTCGCTCCTTGAGACTTTAGGGCCACCTCAAGAGGTAGCCTTGCTCACAGAGAAGTGACCCCAGTGGCCCGCTGTTCCTCCACCGGCGAGTGGTGGGGCTGGGATTTGAACCCAGGCTGTCTGGCCCCCACAGGCGGAAGGGTTCAGAACCCAGGCCAGAGAGGTGGAGAAGCCCAGATTCTGCCCCTGACATAATCTTGCCACTGCGGGTCAGTGAATCACTCCCTTAGCCTCCGTGGACTCCAAGTGGTGGCAAATGAATGCCCGCCTCACGGGGCCTGGGAGGCCTGAGGGGTGGGCCCTGAGCCTCCAGCAGGGGCACGCCTGGAAGGCTGCCTGGAGCAGGAGGTGGGCCCGGCAGAAACTGACCCGCACCAAGCCAAGGTGACACCCCCCCCCCCCAATCTGGCCCACAGGAATCCTCGTGGCCCACTACCTCCAGAGCATCACGCCGTGTCTGGCCCTGGGTGGGGAGCTTGTCTACCACCGGCGGCCTGGGGAGGAAGGCACTGTCATGTCTCTAGCTGGGAAGTACACATGTGAGCCCGGGGCCTGGGGGTAGGGTAGGGGGCGGGGTCCAGGGTCCTGGCCCCCTTGGTAATCTACGCCCCACCCCCACCGCACTCTCTTACAGTGAACAACTGGTTGGCGACAGTAACGTTGGGCCAGGCGGGCATGCATGCCACCTACTATCACAAAGCCAGCGACCAGGTGACCTGGGCCGGGGACCCACTGCGAGGGCGGGCTTTGCGGGCCTGGGGAACCAGGGTCCGGTGTGCCCGGGAGCCCGGCCTGGGAAGCTGACCCTTGCGCGTCGCCCCGGCCCCTCCAGCTGCAGGTGGGCGTGGAGTTCGAGGCCAGCACGAGGATGCAGGACACCAGCGTCTCCTTCGGGTACCAGCTGGACCTGCCCAAGGCCAACCTCCTCTTCAAAGGTACAGGCCTCAGTTTCCCTGGTTGGAAACAAGTAGGCATCAGGTGACTCGGCCCTGAGTGGGTGTGTAGGCCAAAGCAGACGGTGGAGGTTGGGGGTGTGACAGACCCATCCCTAGAGAGTGAAGACCTGGAGTGGTCAGGATGGGGGGGGCGGAATTGGTGTGGCCAAGGGCTTCCAGAGGGGAGGGGTCATCGGGGGTGGGGGAGGGAGAGGACAACTAAGCCAGTTGCTCCGAGGACTGGAGAACTTGGGGTTCGGAAAGAGGTTTCCAGGTGTGGTCAGAGGTCTAGAAGCCGGCAGTCTGGCTGGTGGCTATCTGAGGTGGCCTGGAGTGTGACTCCACGGGGACAGGGTCGGAAGTTGGCTCGCGACACAGCTGTTTCCCTGCAGGCTCCGTGGACAGCAACTGGATCGTGGGCGCCACACTGGAGAAGAAGCTCCCACCTCTGCCCCTGACGTTGGCCCTCGGGGCCTTCCTGAATCACCGAAAGAACAAGTTCCAGTGCGGCTTTGGCCTCACCATTGGCTGAGCCCCTCCTGGCCCCCGCCTTCCACCCTTCCTCCTCCAGATCCCCCCTCCCCCTGCCGCGGAGGGGAGACCTGAGCCCTCCTCCCCCTCCCTTCCCTCCCTCCTTGGGGGTCAGGGGGGCAGTGGAAAGGAGGGGACCCATCACCCGAGCAGCTGGGGGGGGGATTCTGGAACCACGGGCGCTTCAGGATTCAGAGCACTAGGGGCAGGGTGCCTAGTGGGCCTGGAGTCCCGGGAGGGATTCCAGAATCGAGGGGCACGCCAGATTCTGAGCACCAGGGGCAGAGGCGGCCAGACAACCTCAGGGAGGTGTTGGGGTATCCGAGTCCCCCCAAAGGGCCCTGGGCCCGGCCCTGAGGGGGCAGGAAGAAGAGGAGCTTCCCCATCCCCAGTCAGTCTGCCCCCGCCCACTTTCCCACCCATCCCTCAGTATAAATCATGTTTATAAGTTATGGAAGAACCAGGACATTTTACAGAAAAAAAAAAAAAAAACCAACAAAAAATATACGTGAACAAAAGTGAACTAACTGGGCGGTGTCTCTTGGTCCGTGTGTCGCCCCTTTTGCCCAGTGCATCCAGACGGACCTCACGGGGGCCAGCAGGGGGCGCTGCAGGGCGGAGCTGGGAAGGCTGACCTACCGCCCGGAGTCCGGCCTGGCCTGAGATCACACATCCTCCCTGCAACTTGCGTGACTTCTGCTGGGACATCACAGGCCCTCCCTCACCAGCAGGGCTGGGTCTTTCGGTCACACCCCAGCTTGGCCTGACCCGGCCCGAGAGGCTGCCAGAAGATTCCCCCTGCTGACTGCAGCAGCAGGGGTGATGTGTCTGTGCAGGGATTGGGGCACAAGCTGGGACTTCAGGTTCCGAAAGGGGCAGGAGACGTCTTAAGACTTCGTGACAGGAAGGCCAGAGCCTTCAGAAGGGTCGCAGGGATTCCAGCACCTGGAAAGACTTCAGAGTCAACTCTGCCTGAGGGGGCAAAGGGCTTCTGGACTTCTGGGCCTCAGGGGAGGGGCTGGAGGCCGACTCTGGTCTGGCCAGAGACGGCTCCTTGGCTCACATAGGCGGGGAGGAGGTCGAGGTGTGCGTTTTGCCCACCTAGGGTTCCAGTACCCTCCCAACACCCCTGACCTCTCCAGACAGGAACTGAAACCTGTCTGGCGGGAACACACCCACCACATACACACAGTTTGGGGAAGGAGGCTGTTGAACAGAGAGGACCCCTCATTACCTGGAGAAGCCACCCCACTCCCTTACCGGCGCCTTCGGACGCCAAAGCCAAGAGGCCTGGACCTGGCTAGCCCTGGGGTCGCCTTCCTGGAAGGAGGCCCAGCCCTCCTTTCCCTTGTGGCCTCCCCCACCCCAGCGGAACCTGGGCTTCTCTGTGGGACAGCGGGGACTCGCGAGCCGGCTGCTGGGAAGGTGCCGGTGCTCGCTGGGGCCAATCCGAGCAGGTCGTGCCAGGAACAGCGCTCGGGATTTCGTACACGACAGCAACTTGCATCACCGAACGGTGGTGTAAGTGCGACCGTTTTCCTGGTCCCGTGGACCAAGAAGTAAGGGTGTTCAGATAGGCTAGATCATTTGTCCAAGGTCATGGAGCTGGCAGAGCCCCCATTTAGACGCAGACCCTTTCGTTCCCGAGTCCGCAGTCCTAACCAGGCCCAGGACTGCTTCAAGCCCCATGAAGGCTGGGACCTACAGTGTCCCTGTTAGGGAGAAGGGCTGGATCTTCATCTGCAAACAGGGAGGGGGACTCAGAGAGCTGCCCGCTCGTGGCCAAGGTCACAGCCAAAGAGGGAGCGAGGACTAAAACCCAGGTTTACACAGTCCGCACCCCTCCCATCCCGTCTCTGTCTTGGCCTCCGGTGCCCTTCTCCCTAAGTCTCAGGAGTCTGGGCCCCCAGCCACCTCCCCTCAGAACCCAGGAATCCAAGCCTCCAGCCCTCTCTTTTCCTCTGACCCAGGATTCCGGCCCCCAGTCCCCTCCCCAAACTTTATTCATTCCTCCACAGGAAAAGAGAAAGGTGGGGAATGGGCGCTGGGGAGCAGCGGCAGCTCCTTCCCCTGGCGTGCCTAGCCCCCCAGAACAGGAAGGTGCCTGAGTTACTGGGTAAAAATGTCACCTCCCTTCGTGGGGGCCGGGGGGGGGCATCACAGGGCCTCCAACCCCCACCTCCTTCCCCCTGCCTGCTGTGTGAAGGGGAAGGGGACAGCCCACCTCGTGACTGGGGGCTGGCTCAGCTCGCCGCGGCCCGGCAGGAGTGGGCGGGGCAGGGGGAACATTATAATTGGACGAGTCTGGGATCCCTGAGTCCTACTCAGCCCAAGCGGAGACCGAGGAGGAGGTTCCCCAGGAGCCGGTGAGAAACAGAGTTGAGGGCACAGAAGACCAGCTCCGGGCTTCTGTGAGGGACGGGCTGGGGCGAGGTGACTGTCATACGCCAGGGTCAGGACAGAAGCAGGAGCTGGGGATGAGGACGGAAGCCGGGGTCGGACCTAGGGGAGGAGTGGGCCGCAGGGGCATCCCGTCTTGGCTGGAAGGAAGGTGGGATGGGGGGAGCAGCTGGACCTGTCGGAAGAACCAGATGAGCCCCTATCAAGAGCCCACGAATGGTCACTGTTATTTATTGAACACCTCCTGGGTGCCCCCTCGGATCTCCATTAGTTTGGAGGCGCAGGGGTGGCGGCCAGGTCGCTAGAGCGCTCCTCTTTCGGGGAGGGCTTTTAAATGAGAATTAAGTTAGCTAATAGGTGGAAGATGACGTTTAGATGTGAAGCTGGGGCTTAGAACGTGAAGGGAGAACGAGGAATGTGAGGTTGGAATTTATAAGCCACAGTTGGGGCTCGCATGGAACTCGGGGGCAGGGGAAGTGGAATTTGAACCCTCGAAGAGGGGGATGGAATTTGGGCGGCGGAGGCCGACCCGGTGATGGGGAGATAGGAGGAGACAATGAAGGAGCTAGATAAACAATGGAGGCACCGCTTGGTGAAATGTTTGTGATTGGATTCGGCTGATGCAGATGATGGGGCGCGCGGGCAAGACTTGGAAGGCCCGGAACGGGTGGGGCGGGGCTGTGGGTGGGAGGAGTCCCCACTGGGGGCTGATTGACATTTCTCACTCAACCTGACCGATCGCAGGCCGCAAGATGAAGGTTCTGTGGGCTGCGCTGGTGGTCGCGCTCCTGGCAGGTATGTGGGCGGGGCTTGCTCAGGTTCCCTGTCCCTTCCCTTCCCTTCCCGTCCTCACCTGGGCTCCCCTGCCCCCCTTTCATCCCTGGGTCCCTCCTTCTGCTGGTCTGTCTCCCCCTTGAGGGGGGTGCCCAGGTGTGAGGCCTCACATCCACTGGCTCTGAGCGGCTGTTTTAGTCTCTCTGGGCCTCCGTTTCCCCACCCCGCCCGCCAGTGCTCTAAAGAAGCGCAAGAGCATTTATGGAGCACCTGCTGCGTACCAAGTTCTGTGTGCCTGGTGGGGTGACTGCCGTGAACTTGCTCTGTGCAGGATGCTGGGCCGATGTGGAGCCGGAGTCGCCGCTGCAGGGGAAGCTGGAGCCCGACCCGGAGTCCGAGCTGGAGCCCGAGCTGGAGCCCAAGCGGGAGCTGGAGCAGGAGGTGGAGGCCGAGGCCGAGGCCGGGTGGCAGGCTGGCCAGCCCTGGGAGCTGGCGCTGGCCCGCTTCTGGGATTACCTGCGCTGGGTGCAGACGCTGTCTGATCAGGTGCAGGAGGACATGCTCAGCAACCAGGTCACCCAGGAACTGACGTGAGTGCCCCTGCCACTCCCCGGCGGGCAGTGCCTTCTGGACCCCCGACCTCTGCCGGCGGCCCCGTCACCAACTCTTCGGCATCTCTGGTCATGTCTTGCTTCCTCTTGCCATGGCGAGCTCCTGGCTTGCTGGACCGCTCTCTTTCTCCGCTCCTCCTGCCTCTGGCCGCCGCCCGTCCACCAGGCTAGCTCAGTCCCTCGCAGCCTTCCCTTTCATCTCTGCTTCTGCCCGTCCCTGTCCCCACCTTGCCCCCCACCCCCAGGGTTTTTCGCCCCGCTCCTCTCTCCCGGCGTGCGGCGCGCACACATGCTCCCGCCCTCTCTCGGCCCCCAGGACGCTGATGGAGGAGACCATGAAGGAGATCAAGGCCTACAGGGCGGAGCTGGAGGAGCAGCTGGGCCCCATGGCCTCGGAGACGCAGGCCCGCGTGGCCAAGGAGCTGCAGGCGGCGCAGGCCCGGCTGCGCGCGGACATGGAGGACGTGCGCACGCGCCTGACGCAGTACCGCAGCGAGGTGCAGGCCATGCTGGGCCAGAGCACCGACGAGCTGCGGGCGCGCTTCGCCTCGCACATGCGCAAGCTGCGCAAGCGGGTGCTGCGGGACGCCGAGGACCTGCAGAAGCGCCTGGCCGTGTACCGCGCCGGGGTGCGCGAGGGCGCCGAGCGCAGCGTGAGCTCCATCCGCGAGCGCCTCTGGCCGCTGCTGGAGCAGGCGCGCACGCGCCACGCCAACCTGGCCACGCAGCCGCTGCGCGAGCGCGTCGACGTCCTGGGCCAGCAGCTGCGCGGGCGGCTGGAGGAGGTGGGCAGCCGCGCGCGCAGCCAGCTGGACGAGGTGCGCGAGCAGATGGAGGAGGTGCGGGCCAAGATGGAGGAGCAGGCCAACCAGATGCGCCAGCAGGCCGAGGCCTTCCAGGCCCGCCTCAAGAGCTGGTTCGAGCCCCTGGTGGAAGACATGCAGCGCCAGTGGGCCGGGCTGGTGGAGAAGGTGCAGGCGGCCGTGGGCACCAGCCCCACCCCCGCACCCGTGGAGACCGAATGAGCGCCCCGCGCGCGCCGCCTGGTGGGCCCCGCCCCTGCCCGTGCCCCCTGTCTCCCCCCACCCCAGCCTCCAGGAGGCGCTGTCCCGGCCCCAACCGGCCTCCTGGAGGGCCCTAGCTTAATAAAGATTCACCAAGCTCCACAGCAGCCGCTGGACCTCCGTGTGTGATTTCTCCCGGCTCGTGCCTCGGTTTCTCTCTCCTTCCCCACACTGGCCACACAGCTCTGTCCTGTCCCCTCTGCTTGTGCGTCTCTTTGTCTTTTCTGATCTCAGTGTTCGCTTCCTTCTTTCCCTTTCAGAGTCTCCCTTTTTGCTCTGTCTCCGCTCAGCAGTGCTCACTCTCCTCTACCCTCCTGTCCCTTCTGGTTTTGGACCAGATCCACCCCTGGGGTAAATCCTGTGGTCACCCCTGACTACTGGGGTCGGGGGTCGGGGGTGAGGGTGGGAAGCAGCCTCTCGGAGCCTGGGCTTGCTCAGCGGAGGGATACCTGCTCGGTGGAGTTAGGACCCCGAAGCCCCGACACCCCTGCCGACACCCCTGCCGTTAGGATGAATCCCTTATTGTTGCTCTCCTGTCTTATCTGATTCTGCCTCCTGGCCTGCTCTTGGCCGAGAGGCTTCAGTTTCTAGCTTCCTGTTTTCCCCCACCTCTATCTTTTATCTCTTTCTCCTCCAGTTTCTTCTCCCACCTCCGAGGCTTCGCCTGTTTCTTGTTTCCCTTCTTGCCCCAGCTGGGTTTGTCCTCTCCACTTGTTCGGTCCTCCCTTGCGCCCTCTCTGCCTTTGGCGTTCCCTCTGGGTTAACAGGTGTCTTCATCAGAGCCGTGCTTCCCGGCCCCCTGCCCTCATCCTCCTTCCCTGTGTCCTCCAGCTGGGCTGCTGACCTCTTGTCTAGCCCAACAAGCCTACTGGGTGCTGGATCCTGGCTGGAGATAAGGCAGCTGCCCCCCCCCCCCCGAGGCCTGGGGTCCACGGCTGGGAGCCAGTTGGTTGACACTCGGGAGCAGTGAGGACTGGAGCCTGGAGCTGCCCCCTGGCATTCTCTCCCACCCCCTCAGTTCTCAGAGGAGGGGAGCAGGGTTCCCAGCCCAGGGGACAGGCCAGGGCTTGAACCTGTAACTCCCAGGCCCAGCCTGCGCTCTCCCGTGTGGTTCCTACAGGGCTGGCTGCCCTGAGTGCCCTTGCGGAGGCAGGCACCCCTCCCCACCCCCAGATGACTCACCCCAGGCTGGGTGAGGAGGAGAAGGGTCAGCGGGCTCAGAGGCAGGGGGCCTAGTCCCAGCCAAGCGTGCTACTGATTCACTGTGTGCCCCGGAGCTGGGGCCAAGCCCTCTGAGCCACAGATGTCAATAGCCGGGGCTGGCCTCAGCCACATCTCCCCCTTGAAGAGCTGAATCTTGAATTCTCCTGGATGAAGACAGCAGTCGGTCTAGAGATGGCACAAGGGCTGCAGAAGGAGTTTGGGGGAACAGAGGGGGTGCTGTGGGGTGGAGGATGACAAGCCCACAGAGATTCAGAGAGACAGCCTGGAGTCCGGAAAGTGGAGGGACAAAGAACTGACACCCCCCCTCCCCCCAGCGCCTTAGCCCCTGGCTGAGCCATTGGATGTGCTTGGCTGTGCCTCAGTTTCCCCATCTGTAAATGGAAACCCCTGTAGCTGGAATAAGGAGGAGACTGGAAAAGCAAAGTTGTTATTCTATTCCGGTGGGGTGAGGAAGGAAGGAGAGCAGAACTTTGGGTGGATGTCTGGGGAATGCTAGGCTCGCAGGGGAAGCAGATGTCTGGGAAGGCAGCTGGGGGGCTGACAGGGACTAGATGCACTGAGCTGGCCAAGGGGTTGTCGCAATCCTGCCAGGGTCATGTCTGTGCGTCCCTTTCACAACCGTCCCCCCCACCACCCCCAGGCTGACACGTGGTTGTGGGGGCACAAGGCCAGCCAACCTCAAGTCTGAGGCCAGGGCCGCCCTCCCTACAGCTGCCAGGGATCACTGGCGGTCAAAGGCAGCCAGAAGAAGGGGGGAACCATTGGACTCCAGCCCTGAGGGACGGATGTGGTGGGAGGAGAGACGGGGGGAGGGGGGGCCGCCTAGTGCCAGGAAGGGCCCGAAGGGGTAAGGGCAGATGGAGTGTTTACCAGGGGGCCCGGAA
This sequence comes from Phoca vitulina, assembly GCF_004348235.1. Taxonomy (NCBI): domain Eukaryota; kingdom Metazoa; phylum Chordata; class Mammalia; order Carnivora; family Phocidae; genus Phoca; species Phoca vitulina. The sequence goes on along the minus strand of NW_022589755.1, from coordinate 9,818,214 downwards.
GCTTCCAGAGTGGGAGAGCAGAGGGCAAAGAGGGGCCTGGTGGAATGGATGGAGGCGCACACACTGGGATCTTTGCAGCTGAGCTTTTGCAGTTCAGACAGGCTGAAAGGACCTCTTCCCCAAAGAGAGATCGGGGGGCTGTGGAATAAAGACCCCAGAGTGCAACCATGGAGGTCTGGGATGCTCCCAGATGCAGGGAGGTGGGGGGGGGGGGGTGGGGGGGGGGTCTGAAAGGGAGACTGGGGGTGGCAAGGGACTGGGAATGTGGGGGCAGATGGGGTGACCCTAGAGTCTTGGAGGAAGAGTTGCTTGCTTGTGCTGAAGAGGCTTGCTAAGAAGGGAGAGGGGGTGGAAGAGGAGGCCTGAGGAGTTGCAGTGAATTGAGTTACAGAGTGACTAAGTGACTGAGAGACACCCCCCCCCCCCGCCACTCCCCAGGCCGGGAGAAGGGTGTTCAGCAGGAGAGACCCCCTAGAGAAGATGGCCACGGCGAGAGACTAAAGGCAGTGCCCCCATGTGGGGAAGGGACTATGGCACGCTGAGATCCACCAAGTCAGGGAGATTTGAAGGTGCAGGTGCTGAACAGCAAGAGGCTTTAGGCCTAAGGGATGTGCCTAGGCCCACCTGACCCACGCACCAGCCAGGCGGGGAAGAGGAAAAGGTGGGTGGGCACAGGGCGGAGGCCATCTGCCCGAGGCTTAAGGGGAGGGATTAACTTGCCCCGCCCCCTCCCCAGCCCGATAAAGGCCTGGCCCGGGCCAGGACCTCCCACGGTGCTGTCCCGCGACTGATCCAGGTTGGTGCTCAATGCCGGGGAGGGATGCCCCTCCAAGAGCACTAGAAAGGGGGTTTGGAAGGAACTCCGGGTAGGGAGGAGGGGTGTCACTGATCACTCCCACCCCTGCTTCTGCTTCCAGAGTGCCCCTCCGGCCCCCAGCCATGAGGCTCTTCCTGTCGCTCCCAGTTTTGGTGGTGGTTCTGGCGATGGTTTTGGAAGGTAAAAGTGGGATAGGAGAATCTGGGGAGTTTGAGACTCGGAAGCTTGAAGCTGGCCACGGGTCTGGGGTCCGAGCTTGGAGGACCCTTGAGAGCTCTGGGGCCCCTTCTGTGCCCTGGTTTTCCTATCTCTCACCGATCACCCCACCCCCAACCCCGCAAGGTGGGTGAGGGCTCTCTAAGGAGGCGGTCCCGCGGGTGGCTAATCTGCCGTGGGAAGCCCTAGCAACCGATGATGTATTGACTCGCCCCTCCAGGATTGGCTGTCCTGCTTTTGCAGCCTGGAAAGGGGAGGGGTGAAGCAGTGCTGAGAGTAAGCTAATTCCCAGCAGCTTGAGCTCCATCTGGTCGCTTTAGTACCCTCTCCCCGCACCCCGCCTCCGAGTCTAACACCGTGACCTCCAAGAATCACTTTCAAGGATCTCCTTTCCCACCCCTGGCATCTCATCCTAAGGGCTCCCAATACTGAAATTTTTGTACCGCTGCCCATCTTCTGGGCAGGCCCAGCCCCCACCCAGGCGGCCCCAGAAATCTCCAGCACTTTGGGGCGCATCCCGGATAAACTGAAGGAGTTCGGTAACACCCTGGAGGACAAGGCCCGGGCAGCCATTGAGAGCATGAAGCAGAGCGACATTCCTGCGAAGACCCGGTTAGGAACCTTCCCAGGGCTTGGGCGGGCTGGGGTGCATCACTAACAGATTGGGGAAACTGAGGCCTGGAGAGGCGGACAACTTCCCTGTGGTCACAGCTGGATCGCAGGGTGCTTAGATGTGGGGGACAGGTTCCTGACTTCCATCTAGGCCACGCTGTAGAAATGGTCCTGCGTGGTGGTGAAAGACCAAGCTTGGGAGTCAGTCAGGCCTGGGTCCACAGGCCAGTGAAGACTCACTACTCTTTGTGTGATCTCGGGGGTAGATCTGGACCAGCCTTTTTCCTCGCCTGTAAAAGGGATAGTTCTGAGGAGGAGCAAACTAGGGGATTTGCATAGTGCCTGGCACATTGTAAATGCTCAATATGCTCTTTAACCAACATCAACTCCATTTGGCCACTTAGAAAATCATTCATTCATGAACAAATATTTATTGGGCATCAGCTACGTGTCCAGGCTGTTCCAATGTGGGGAATAATAGTGATGAAGATAAAGTCCCAGCCCGCAGGGAGCAGATTGTAAACCAGTGAATGTCCGGGAGATTAGCCCAGACAGGGCTAAGCACTAAGAAGACAACAAACAGGGTGGGTGTAAACAACCAGTGTGGGGCTTGAACTCATGACCCCAAGATCAAGAGTCATGTACTCTACCAACTGAGCTAGCCAGGCACCCCTTTTCATATCTCCATTTAAAGTGTTACTGCTTCGGGGCACCTGGGTGGCTCAGTAAGTTAAGCTTCAGACTCTTGATCTCCCCTCAGGTCTTGATCTCGGGGTTGTGAGTTCGAGCCCCCATTAGGCCTGGTTGTCTTGCTTAAAAAAAGAAAAATTGAGATCTGAGTGATTAGGAAAATCCAACCAGGCCTAGAAACATGGGAAGAATGTTCCCTGTGGAGGGTGAGTGCGAAAGCCCTGAGCCAGGAGCCAGGAAGATATGTACATAATCCAGGCCAGAGGGACAGCCTAGGCAAAGACAAGGAGGCTGAAGAGTGCCCTTGGATAAGTAGGAGACAGCTAGGCCAGAGCAGGCTTACTAGCTAGAGATGGCAAGCCTTCAAAGTTGGGCCGGCCTGGAGCATTCTGACTTCAAAGAGCTCTGGTCCCTCTGGGAAACCCAGCCCAGGGCTCCTCCCAATCCCATAGATACCGGAGCCATGCTGTTTCCTGGGGGGAAGGGAAAGGGGAAGATGAGGGAGGCAGGTAGAGGGCAGGACCTGGGCCCCCTGAGGGGAGACAAACACAGTGACTCCCCTATCTCTCCCTGCAGGAACTGGTTTTCTGAGACTTTCAACAAAGTGAAGGAGCAGCTCAAAACTGCCTTCTCCTGAACACCAGAAGAGCCGCCCCACTCCTCTGGGCTGTGCGCCCCGGAAGGAGCTCCGAAATTTCCCATGCCCTGGCTCCTGTACCAAGGACTTCATGATGCCATATCCACCCCCACCCTCCAATAAAAATCCTGTAGAGAATTCTTAGTGCTTCTTTGCTGGGAGGTAGGGGCTCAGGGTGGGGCAGGGTGGGTTGGGGAGAGAGGCAAGGAGTCAAATGTATCGAGCATTGTCTACTTGACCTGTGCTGAGGGCTTTAAACTTCATGGTCTCAAAAAAATCCTCACAAGAACCTTGGGAGCGGGGCCCTGTTAATTCTGTGAGGGCATTGAAGCCCAGAGAGGTGAAGTCACTCGTCAGGAAGGGGAGAGCTGGGTTGGACCCCCAGCCTAAGGCTACTGTTCTGCTATATTCTTCCCTGGCCAGGCTGCCCAAGATGAGGGACCTGGTTGGTTCATCACCATGTACACAGCAGCTGTTTATTATACTTAAAATGGATAATAAAGAAGGATGTGGAAGGGAGCAAGGGTAGGACCTGGGCTGGAGCCCTCAACGAGATCTATCTACACAATCCTCCACCCTCCAAGGAAGCTTTGATGTCCCCTCCTCCAGGAAGCCCTCCCTCGCCCCCAGGCTGGGTCATCACTGCCCTAGTGATGGTCTGTCTCTCCTACTGGACTGTGAGCCCCAGGAGGACAGGGCCGGGGCTGTCATCCCCACTGTCCCGAGGCACAGTCCGGCGCAGGACTGGGCGCGGTGCGGGAGCTCAGTACTACTTGGTGGAATGATTATTCTCAATCAGAAAAAACACCTAAACATTACACTTTTTTAAACAAAGATTTTATTTATTTATTTGAGAGAGAGAGAGAGAGCACAGAGGGAGAGTGAGAGGGAGAAACAGACTCCCCGCTGAATGGAGAGCCCGATGCGGGGCCTCGACCGCAGGACCCAGAGATCATGACCCGAGCCGAAGACAGATGGTCAACCGACTGAGCCACCCAGACACCCCTAAACATTACATTTTCACAAAACTACTCTGAGGTAGGTGCTGTCACTGCCCCTATTTGGCAGAGGAAGAAACTGAGGCACAGAAGTCTCAAGTCACTTATGTGATGTCACACAGCCCAAAATGGGTAGAGCTGGGATTTGAATGTAGGCTGGGGGGTGGGGGGGGGGTTGTTCTAGGGGCCACATCCTTACTCCACTTTCCTTGTTCCTGAGTCATCGGCCATACATTCGGCTACAACTACACACACACACACACACACACACACACACACCCCTACCTGGCCCTGGGCCTCACCTGCATCATCCCCAGCATATTAAAATGCCCCCACATCCCTCATCAGAGAAAATTCATACAAGCAGTCACACTGCAGTTGGCTAGTTGGCAAAAGGGTATGTTCCGTGCCGATTTAATCAGTTACTCATCTTTACTTGGCCATATTTCCAGCATTTTGGAACCAGTTTAGTTTTCAAGAATTTTCCTGACTCCCCTGGACAGCTCTCAGGTTGGAGAGGGCAGGGACAGAGAAGATGGATGGCAAGCAGTTCATGGGGTGCGCCCTCCACTTTTGAAGAGAGGCTTACGGGGCGCCTGGGTGGCTCAGTTGGTTAAGCATCTGCCTTCGGCTCAGGTCATGATCCCAGGGTCCTGGGATCGAGCCCCGCATCAGGCTCCTTGCTCAGCGGAGAGTCTGCTTCTCCCTCTGCCTGCCGCTCCCCATGCTTGTGCTCTCTCTCCCTCTGACAAATAGATAAATAAAATCTTTCAAAAAGAAAGAAAAAGAAACAGGAGAAGACACACAGGGTGGTGCCATTGATGTAAACTTAGAACACACGCATGGGGAAGAACCTTGTGGGTTTGAGCTCTTTCTTTCTGAGGACAACTCCAAGCTCATCTGAGGGGTGCTCAAGGAAATGAGGGTGGAGAACAATGGTGGGAAATAAATAAATATGTCTCTGTACTCAGAGCCCCGTCCCCCGCAAATCAGCCCTCTAAGCTCCTTATGCTTCCTTCCCACTCGGCAGCCAGAGGGATCCTGTTAGAACACAAGTCACATCATGCACACCCTGCCTCAGCTCAGAACTCTTCCTCCAGCCTCAGAGGAAAACCCGAAGGTGGTATCAGAGTCCACCAGCTCCGCACTACCTGGCCCAGTCACCCCTGTGGCCTCTCCCCCTCCCTCACGTGCAACTCCTCAGGCTCCTCCCAACACACTGGGCAGGCTCCTACCCCAGGGCCTTTGCATTTGCTATCCCCCTGCCTGGAATGCTCTCCCACCAGATGTCCAGATATCCACCTGGCTCTCTTGTCACCTCCTTGGGGTCTCTGTTGCGCTCCCCCCACATGGCTCTCCCATCACTCTCCCATCTTCATATCTGCCTTTTTTCCCAGTAGGTGCTACCCTCTAATATATCGTATGTCTATTTGCTTACTTGTTTACTGTCTGTGTCTCCCGCTGCTGAGATGTCAAGTTCGTGGAGACTGTCTTGTCTCCTGCAGGGCCGCCGAGTGCCCAGAACAGTGCCTGGCACACAGTGAGAGCTCAGGTGATACTTCTGGAGTGTGAGTGAACATTTCCATGGGCCAGCTCACATGCAGACCCATGATTCCCGTTCATTACCCACTCGTGAACTCATTCATTCCCATTTTAAGATTTTCTTTTTATACTTTATATTTAGAGCCAATGCGTTTGTTCTCCTCAGATTTACAACATACCTTCAGGACCTCAGAGAGCAAATAGCCCTGATCACACCAAGAACAAAAACACGCGGAGAGCCCCAGACGTGCATGTAGAAACATCCACACTCAGAGAGCCAAGGTGGCACATTCGGACAGCCCCTCCATGGCACACGCTCCACACAGCAGGCAGGGCAGGGATGGGGGACTCCCCGTGGGCACCTGGCTCAGCGTAGCTGGTCAGGGAGGGCTCCCTGGAGGAGGGGACACGGCACCCGAAACCCAAAAGACGATTCAGAAGTCGTCAAAAAGAACTGGGGAAGAGCGTGATAAGCAACACAATTTTTGTGCCCATGAATGTTCCTTCACAAACTTGATGTGAATGAAAAACTGGATACAACAACGAATGAATGGAGCCCCTTTGGAAAAAAACAGTTTAGCACCTCCTCCAAGAGTTCAACAGAGCAACCATGTGATCCAGCAACTCCATTACTAGGGTGTTTACCCAAAAGAAGGGCTCACAGGTTCACATAAAAATGTGTACGCAGGGGCACCTGGGTGGCTCAGTCAGTTAGGCATCTGCCTTGGGCTCGGGTCATGATCTCAGGGTCCTGGGATCGAGTCCCATAACAGGCTCCCTGCTCAGCAGGAAGCCTGCTTCTCCCTCTCCCTCTGCTGCTACCCCTGCTTGTGCTTGCTCACTCTCTCTTTGAAATAAATAAATCTTCATTTATTTATTTATTATTTACTTATTTTAAGATTTTATTTATTCATTTGAGACACAGAGATACAGAGAGAGAGAGAGCATGAGGAGGGGGAGAGGCAGAGGGAGAGGGAGAAGCAGGCTCCCTGCTGAGCCAGGAGCCTGATGTGGGGCTCGATCCCAGGACCCTGGGATCATGACCTGAGCCGAAGGCAGACGCTTAACCATCTGGGCCACCCAGGCACCCCTTTTTTTATTTTTTTAAAGACTTTATTTATTTATTTGACAGAGACAGACACAGCAAGAGAGGAAACACGAGCAGGGGAAGTGAGAGAGGGAGAGGGAGAAGCAGGCTTCCCGCGGAGCAGGGAGCCTGATGCAGGGCTCAATCCCAGGACCCCGGGATCATGACCTGAGCCGAAGGCAGACACACAACGACTGAGTCACCCAGGCGCCCCTAAAATCTTTTTTTTAAAAAAATGTGTACACACATGTTCGTGGCAGTATTGTTCATGACAGCCAAAAAGTGGAAACCATCCAAATGCCCAACAACTGATGAACATCACACAGTGTATGTATATGTGAATATTATTCTGCCATAAAAAGAAGGAAACACTGACATACGCCACAGCATGAACGAACCACCGAAAACACGATGCTCAGCGAAGAATCCAGCCGCAAGAGGCCATGCGGGGTACAATTCCAGTTACATGACGTCCGAAAGAGGGAAATCCATAGAAGCAGAAAGGCGATCAGTGGTGGCCCTGCTGGGCTGCGGGGAGAAGGCAGAGAGTGATCCTGATGGGCTAACGGGTATGGGGATTTCTTTACAGGGTGATAGAAATGTTCTGGAATTAGACGGTGGTGATGGTTGCACAACTTTGCAAATATGTTATATATATAAAAAAAAACATTGGATTGCACACTTTAAAAGGGTGATTTTTACAGCATGTGAATATCTCCGTTTTTTTGTTTTGTTTTAAGTAGGCTCCACGCTGGGCGGGTTTGAACTCACAACACTGAGATCAAGAGTCAGACGGGCTTAACCGACTAAGCCACCCAGGCGCCCCAATATCTCTGTGTCTTAACAATGAAGGAAAGCAGAACTCTCAAGACAGAAAGCAGAAAGAAGAGATAAAGGAGGGGACATTTCAACCTTTCTTGGGCCCCAGACATTCCTGCCATAACCCAGGGACGCAGAGGAGGGAGGTGAGGGCCCAGGAGTGCCAGAAGGGAGGTGGGTTCTGGGATTCAGGAGTGAGGGGATGGGGTCTGGACTGGGGGAGAGTGATTTTGGTGTCTGGTGGTCTCTCCAACACAGAGCTGCGGGCTCAGAGATGCTCTCTGCCCCCAGACACACACACTGGGGTCTCAGAGCCCACCCCTCCCACCCCCACTCCTCTCTTGTGACCTCTCTCTCTGCCCCAACACCCCACTCCCAGTTGTTATTCAACTGACTCTGAGGTCCACCCTGAACGACCTTCAGCCTGTCCTGTCCCCAAGATGGGCAAACATTGCAAGCAGCAAACAGCAAACAGCCCACACTGACCTTGGAGCCAGGGGCAGGGGTCAGAGACCTCCCCCAGGCCCACCCTGCTGCCGGCCCTGCTCCAACCTCCCTCTTGGCCTCTAAGACCCAGGGGTTGTCCTGGCTTGGCTAGGTGTGACGGAGCCAGGTTCAAATTCACCACTTGGTGGTTGAGGAGCCATTGGCCCCCAAGCCTCCATGTTCTCATCTGTAAAATGGGAATGATGAAGATGTCCACGCCATAGCGCTGTTGTGTTAATTCAGTGAGTTAAGGCGCCAAACCACCACCTGCCGTGGTGCCTAGTGCAGAGTGTGTGCTCAGAAAACACAAGTTTGGGGCGCCTGGGTGGCTCAGTCGGTTAAGTGTCTGCCTTTGGTTCGGGTCATGATCTCAAGGTCCTGGGATCGAGCCCCACGTTGGGCTCCATGCTCAGCGGGGAGTCTGCTTCTCCCTCTCCCTCCCCCCTGCTCATTTTCTCTCTCTCTCTCTCACTTGCTGTCTCTCAAATAAATAAATAAAATCTTAAAAAAAAAAAAGAAAGAAAGAAAACACAAGCTTAATAAACAGCCTCTGACCTTGACTGAGCACCCCTGCAGTGTATCTGGTGCTGCTTACAGCAATTTACGTGAACAGTCTCCCCTACTCTCCAGGGCAGCTGACGAAACAGGCCCAGGGAGGTTAAGCACCTTGCACCAGGTCACACAGCAGGGCAGATGGTGGAGCCAGGCTCTGAACCCCACCCACCTCGCGGCTGCCCACGATGCACGGTGGGCTTTTCTTTTTCTTTTCTCTTATGGTCAAATACAGAACATAAAACGTACGACATCAACTGTTTTAGGGGTACGCTTCAATGACATTAGGTACATTCCCAATGTTGTGCCACCATCACCACCATCCATTTCTGGAACTTTCTCATCTTTCCAAACAGAAGCTCTTGGAGGTTTCATTTTTTCTTCCCCCGGAGGTTTCATTTTGCACATTATTGTTACCCAGGAGCTGTGGGGCACATTTGTTGCGCACCTACTGTGTGCTAGAGCCCACGCTGGGGCCCCTGGAGGGAGAAGCATTCTGCTGGAAATTGCTGGGTCAGCACGAAACTGCCCAGTAGCTGCCCCTTATCCGGGGGGGAGGCATTCCATGACCCTCAGGGGATGCCTGAAACCAGAGATAGTGCCAAACCCTGGATCTATTGGGGTTTTTTCCTATCCCTACACACCTATGATAAAGTTTAACATAAATTAGACACAGTAAGAGATGAACAACAATAATGAATAATGAGCTAGAACAGTTATAATAATACACTGTAATTAAAGTTAGGGGAGTGTCTCTCTCTCTCTCCCAAAGTGCCTTGTTGAACTATACTCACCCTTCTTCATGTGATGATGTGAGATGATAAAATGCCCACATGAGGGGAAGGACACAGGTACGGTGACGTGGTGTTTGGTGACTGTTGGCGTATTGTCAGATTATCTGCTTCCAAACCTTAATTGACCTCCGGTAACTGAAACTGTGGATAAGGGGGGACTACGGTGGGTGCCTGGGGGGCTCAGACGTTAAGCATCTGCCTTTGGCTCAGGTCATGGTCCCAGGGTCCTGGGATCCAGCCCCGCATCGGGCTCCCTGCTCAGCGGAAAGCCTGCTTCTCCCTCTCCCTCTCCCCCTGCTTGTGTTCCCTCTCTCGCTGTGTCTCTCTCTGTCAAATAAATTAATAAAATCTTAAAAAAAAAAAATACCAGGGCGCCTGGGTGGCTTAGTTGGTTAAGCGACTGCCTTCGGCTCAGGTCATGATCCTGGAGTCCTGGGATCGAGTCCCGCATCGGGCTCCCTGCTCAGCAGGGAGTCTGCTTCTCCCTCTGACCCTCCTCCCTCTCATGCTCTCTGTCTCTCATTCTCTCTCTCTCAAATAAATAAATAAAATCTTTAAAAAAAAAAAAAAATACCAGGATCCCGGTCGGATTTGAATTTCAGATGGATAACAAATAATTTTTAGGATACTTCCCAAATATTGCGTGGGGCTTACTTATACTAAAAGAAAAACTTATTATTTATCTGAATTCAAATGGGCGTCCTATATTTTATCTGCCAACCCCAAACCGAGGAATCCAGTCTGTGGTCCCCTGGCCAAGCCATGTGCCCTGGCATCCAGGGAGAAAAGGCTGATTTTCTTTCCACCTGGTGTTGGGCCTGAGCCTGATATTGACAACTTCCTACTACGTGCACCTGGAACTTTCTCCCACAGGGCCTCACCCAGTCTTCCCATGGACTCTGGGAGGCAGACGCTTATGAGCATGTGCATTTTACAGGTGAAAACGTTGAGGCCCAGGGAAGGAGTTGGAATTGCCCGGGTCACCGGATGAGAGTGTGTCTGGCCTGTAGCCCAGAGCCTAAGGAATCTTAGAAAGAAAATAATCATAAACAGCCATGATCTGTGAGCACCACCATCACCAGGTCCTTGTTAAGACGTTCCCTTGTATCATTTCATTCAGTGAAAGTCCTGCCTCAAGTATGGATTGTGGGCCCATTTTTCAGAGGAGGGAACTGAGGCCAGAGAGAGGGGCCAGCAGGTGAGGTGCAGTCAGGATTTGAATACCGCTCACTGTAGGAGGCCGGAGAGCCCCTGTCAGGCCAGAGTGCTGGGAGGGTAGGAAGGAGGGAGGCCAGCAGGGGCGGGCAAGGCCTCTGCTTGTCACCGTCACCTGGGCCCCTCTCTCTGAAGTCCCTGCCAAGGGGCGTGGGGAGGCAGCCAGGGGAGGGCTCTGCTCTCTGCTTTGCACAGCGCCCCCCTCCCCCAGCCAGGAGAGCTGAGCGCGGAGGATCGAGGATCGGAGAACAAGAGCCCCCAGAAATGTTGCCTCCTGGACTCAGTCCCCAGGCCCTGCCTTCCCTCTGCTTCTGCATTCTGGTCCTGGCCTGTGTTGTGGGTAAGGAGGAGTGGATGGGCGGGTGCGGGGACCCTGCAGGGGTGTACGGGGTGAGTGTGACCGTCCGTATGGTGTGCAGGTTGGCAGACATTGGGGTATGGAGCTTGTGTGTTTCATCGTGTGCAGATGGGTGTGCGTTTCTGGGAGAACGTGCCGGTGGTGGCCCGTGTGAGGCGCGTACATGGGGCTGATGCAAATGACAGTGGTCGTGGATGTGCGTTGCTGTGTGTTTGCGCAAGAGTAGGACGTCATGGTAAACGTGTGTCCGTGAACAAACATATATAGGTTTGTGTGCACACGTTTTTATGTAAAAGATACGAGCGTGTGGACGCTGTGGGAGTGTCTGCGTTCCGCACGTGCATGTAAAACTTTAACACTCCAGTGTGCAAGGCGCCCTCCCAAGTGCCTCATGCGTGGTAACTCTGAGTTCTGCCGGGATCCCCGAGGTACGGCCTCTCATTGTCCCATTCTACAGAAGGGGAAACTGAGCCTAGAAGAGGTTCGGTCGTTGGCTAAGGCACTCCGCAGGCCATATGGGTGCCCCTGTATGTGCCCGAACATGTGTGTCCGTGTGAAGGCTGGGGTCTGTAGGTGACGCTTTGCCTACTGGGCACGAGAGTGATGGACAGGCAGGTGTGTACGAGGAGGTCAAGTGCGATCTGATCCGAGGCAGGACCCCTGGCCCCCCGGAGGGGAGGGAATGAACAGCACAGCTCTGCCAACCTCCATCCCTGGGGGACGGGGGAGTCTTCCTGTGCTTTCCCTCGGCTGCTTGCAGAGGTCGTTCAGACAGGGTGGGGGTCATGGGAGACCCGAGGGGGCAGCAAGATCAGGTAGTAAAGGAGGCATCAGGAGGGGGATAGGGGTCAAAGAGGTGGGGTTACACACTGAGGGGGAACACAACAGGCAGACGGAGGGGTGACAGGAGGGGCCGTGGGCACAGAGGGTGACAAGAAATCGACTGATGGCTAAAAGGGGGACAAAGGGTCAAAGGGACATACAAGGTGAAGGGCAGCAGAGATGGACGCCAAGGGGCTGCCCTTGGGCCACCAGGAGGGACAGTGATGGTGAGCACGGAGGTGAAGGGAGGAAGGAAGGATTCTCGGGTCCCAGCCGGCCCATGTGGCCCTCTGGTCCCACCTAGCGTGCCAGCAAGCAGTGCCCACAGAATCCCCGAGCCCCCAACCAGAGCTGGCGAGTGGTTTTTGGAGCCTGGTGCCCGACAACATGAAGACTCTGGTGACCAGGACCAGAGATAAGTGGCAGTGGTTCTGGTGAGTATGTGCAGCTGTGCTTGGGGGGTGGACCCCCGGGTCTGAGGGAGGAGGGGCTGGGGTCTGGACCCCTGGGTCTGAGGG
>NW_022589755.1:9704526-9805651 GCF_004348235.1 Phoca vitulina | reverse complement strand
AGGGGCTGGGGGTCTGGACCCCTGGGTCTGAGGGAGGAGGGGCTGGGTGTCTGGACCCCTGGGTCTGAGGGAGGAGGGGCTGGGGGTCTGGACCCCTGGGTCTGAGGGAGGAGGGGCTGGGAGTCCGGACCCGCGGGTTAGAGGGAGAACCTGGGTCAGAGGGAGGAGGGGTGGGCCCGGAACTCTTGGGTTCTGAGTGGGGTAAGGCTGTGACCCCTGGGTCTGAGCAAAGCCGAGGGTAAGAGTTGAGAGCAGGCACTCCTGGGTCTGAAGGAAGAGGGATGAATGGGGCAGCGGAAGTCTTGGGGCTAGCTGGGGTCTCAACTGTTATATCCCCTCTTCTGCAGGGGACCGGAGGCCGTCCAGGGCTTTGTGCAGACCTACTACGATGACCACCTGAAGGACCTGAGTCTCCGCACCCAGGCCTGGCTCAAAAGCTCCAAAGATAGCCTTCTGAACCGGGCTCACAACATGTGCCCCCGGCTTCTCTGTGGGGGCGGGGACCAGAATTAAAGTTTCTGCAGCTTCCACAATAAAGAAATGCTTCTCTGTGTCCCTGTCCCCGTCCTTTCCCACTGTGGGCACCCCCAGCAGTTCATGAGTAGAGGAAGTTGACACCTGGCCAGGGAGGGACAGTTGGGGGGGCCCTGAGGCGAAGGAGTCAGGAGGATGGCCCCCTTCCCCCAGCCCTGAGATGCACCACTGTGGGATTGTGGAGGGAAGGAGACACCAGACAGCTGAGTTTGGGATGGAGGAGGAAGGCTGGCGTGCAGACGGGGTCAGCAGGCCCCCACAGCGACCCCTCATTCAGAGCTTTGTGTTTGCTTCCCACGTGAAGGGCGCCCCAGACCGCTTTCCTTGTGGATGCCCAGAACCCCCAACCTCTTCACAGCCCCCACCCAGCCTGGCTCTCTCAGGAGGGAGTTTTCAGAGTAGGGGCTCCCTGTGGCTTGACCCTGGGGACAGTCACTGCCCTCTCTGCCCTGCACCACCCCCTCAGCGGCCCTGTTGGCTCGGACTTTGGCCTAGGGGACAAGGTGGGGGTGGTGGCTGTGGATGGGGAGGTGGACCTCAAGAGCTATAAAGCCTTTCTCTGCCCGCGTGGAGCCAGTGAGGAGAGCCTGCCAGAGTCGGGTAAGAGAGGGACCAAGATGGCAATGGGGAGGGGTCAGCGGGGAGGGGGCAAAGATAATATTAAGTCAGAAACCCGCAAGAGTCCTGACGTTAGATTCCTCTGTTGGAAGGGCGGAATTTAGAATCCTAGACTGTTTCCCTGATGCCCCTCGGGGTCGGATCTCAACCTCATCTCCAAACAGTAGGGCCTCTGAGCACGGTTGTCGCTGAGCTGAGCCCTTCTGTGACGGGGGTGGGGGTGGGGGTGAAGACAGATGGAAGGCACGCAGAACAGGGCCCAGGGCATCAGAAATGTGCTCGCTGAGTCTGTGGGGGTGCATCCCCGTACCGACAGGGTGTCAGCGGAAGTGTCACCCTCTGCCAAGCCTTTCCCAGGCCACGTGACACGCCCTCCCCCCTCCAGAGTACTTATCACCCCGGGGCACGCAGTATTTTTTCCTCGTTTAATATCATTGAGTGTCTTTCTCTCTCACGTGGGCTGTGGAAGGGCAGGGCTGTCGCCTGTGGTCACAGCTGGGCCCAGGGGCTGTGCTTGGCACACACGGTGAGGTGCTCAAGAAATGCTTCTTGAGGGAATGAATGGATGTTTAAAGGAAGGTGTGAAAATCAGGAGTCCAATCGTAAAGTGCTAGACAATGAGGCCCAAGCCGATGCATTGGCAACTGGACTCAGCTGGGGGGGGCAGAGGGCAGGGGAGAGGGGAAGCCCAGCCCCCTCCTCTTGCATTTGGCAGGGGTGGGGGAGAACCCCAGGACTAGATGTCACCTTGCCCCACAGCCTTCTCAGCGTTCCAGGTCTTCTGAAGCCATGGGCATCCGATACCTCCTGGTTCTGGTTCTTGTCCTCCTGGTATTGGGATGTGGTGAGTGTGTTCAGTAGGGGAAGAGGGGTCTGTGAGGGGGATGAGAGGAGCCTCAAGCATCTTCCCAGTCTAGTTCTTGCCTGGCCCTCCCCCGTCCGCCTCCTTCCCTGCCTCATTGTCCCCTGCGGCAGGCTCCTCGGCTCTCCTAACGCACTCTCCCCCTGCAGAGGTCCAGGGGGCCCACATGCCCCAGCAAGATGAAGCCACCAGCTCCTCCCTGTTCACCCAGTTGCAGGAATCACTCTATGGCTACTGGGGGACAGCCAAGGCAGCCGCCCAGGAACTGTACGAGAAGACATACCTGACCACCATGGATGAGAAAATCAGGTATCATCGACCTGCCCCCACTAGGAACCAGGAGTCCCAGCCCTCAGCCCTGTCCGAACCCTGGATTCTGATATCCCAGCCCTGTCCTCCCTAGGGATCCAAGAGTTTGGGTTCCAGCCACCTTTTCCTGCAGGACACATGATTCTGGGCCCCCAGCCTGTTTCTCCCTTAGACTCAGGGTACTCCCAGCCTCCTCCCTGCTCTGAACGTCTGTCCTTTCTCCCCAGGGAAATATACAACAAAAGCACAGCCGCTGTGAGCACTTACGCAGGGATTTTCACTGACCAGTTACTTTCTATGCTGAAGGGAGACCAGTAACAGCTGGGCCCCGACCAGGGGGGATGGGAGAGTCCAGACCCCACGACCCCTTGGCTCCTCTGACCTACCCCCTACTTTTCAGCAGCTACCAGCATCCTGCTCCCAACGCTAGTCTGTTCTTCTTATAAATAAATTAATTTAAAAAGCCATTTATTTTCTTCCATGTGGTTGCTTTTCTAAGACCTCAGGGACCAAGATGGTGGGACTGATTCAGTCCATCCAATGGTTATTGAGTGCCCATTGGATGTATGTAGCCCTAACTTGGTCAGTGGGAATAAAGAGGTGAATAATAACAAGGAATAACTGTAACAACAAAATTAGAGACTGTCCTTCACCAAGGTCTGGCTTTCTCATATGTAAAATGACAAATCACGAACACAGCTAACTTCCAGCGGCCTCTGGCACTATCTAGGCCCTGGACGGATCCTTTAAATGTACATCACAGTGAGGTGTCCCATGGTCCTGTGTCAGAGGGGAGACTGGTGCCCAGAGGTCACTACTGAGCACAGGAAGTCAGAGCCCAGGTTGGCTGGAACCCAAGAGGATCGATCTACAAAAGCTGTGCTCTGTGACAATTCCTATATGCCTGTCCAACCTGTATTTATTGAGACCCTGCTAGGCCCAGGGGACACTGCAGGGAAAAGACAGAGAGTCCTGCTTTCTGTGGCCCTTTAAAAAAAAGCTATTGATTGGGTCCAGGCCCAATTCCACGCAGTTTTAGTGATTACGGCTGTGTGGTGTGTTCTGTTAGCTGCTCTCTCCTTATTAGCAACAGTAGTAACATCTTCTGAGCTCCCATTCAGGATCAGGAGCTCTGTTCCGTCTTGAGGCCACAAACAGAGCGGCTGGGGGGTAGGGAGGGGGAAGGCAGAGGATGAGCAAGATGACCAAGGGAGAAGATGACTTCAGACAGCGATTTGTGCAATGAAGAAAAGAAGAAGTGAAGAGATCAAGGCCTGGGTGTAGCCCCCTTGGATAGGGGAGGGCCCCCTAGAAAACCTGGCTGGGCTGGTCCCAGGGGATGCATCACAGTGTAGTGTGGTTGGGGCTGTTGTTGCTGGATTGTGGGGGGAAGGGGAGGACTCGCTTGGTCCGTTAGTGGTTGGGAAATGGTATCTGGGCAGCGGGGAATTGCAGGCAAAAAGCACAGGGTGTGCAAGTAAGAGCAGAGGAGGTGCAATCAGAGAGGACAGTGCTGGGGCCCCTAGGTAGAGGGCTGGGGGCCTGCACTTCTGGGTCCTGAGGGAGTAGAGGGTGGTCCGGGGCCCCCAAGTGCCTGGGGTGGGGCTGTTGGCCTCTGAGGATCCAGGGCCTGTGTTTCTCCTAATCTGCTTGGCATTAATCTCCAGCCAGCCTCTCAGCACTCTTGGGGCAGCTTTCCCAGGTCTTGAGGATGGGCAGCTGGGAGTCTAGTAGAAAACAGGGGCCTTGGGGAGGGGCTGTGGGAAATGCCCCCAAGTCCCCGGGGCCTGGGAAGAGCTGAGGCTGCCAAACCCAGAGGGTGATGGGGAGGGGGGACCCTAGAGGAACAATCCCTGCTCTGTCCACTTGTTTCCCACGGACTCAAGCCAAACCAAACCACTGCCCAGGCCAGTTCTGCTTCCAACCAATCCTGGTGCCCTTCCCAGATTCCTCCTTCCTTTCTCAGGCCTCCACCCCAGTCCCACTCCCCCTAGGACCCCGGAGTCCAGGCCCCTAGACGCCTCTTCCCCCAGAATTCAGGAGTCTGGGACCCCAGACTTCTTCTCCCTCAGACTCGGAGTCTGGACCCCCAAGCCTTTTTCCTCAGGACCCAAAAGTGTAGGGCTCCCATCCTTTTCTCCCTTAGAACCCGCAATCGCATCTTCTGGTTGGTGTTGGGCGCCCCCTAGTGGAGGACAGAGTGGCTGTGGGCTGTGATTCACTTAGCAATTAGTAGAAATGGAAGAATTTGGTCACTCAGCAGACATGGGAGAGGGCTTCGCAGGGCTGCTAAAGTCACAGTCTAGCTGAGAGACCTTCATGCTCCAACAGATCAGGATTCTGCAGTTTATGAGAGAGGAGGGCAGACCGGAGCATTTTGTATCTAGAGTTGAAAGCAGAGATGGGGTTACAGTGAAGCTGGAGATTACGTTTCTAAAGCCCCTCACTTGCCTGGGTTTTCTGTGGTCCTCTACTTAAGCTTGTGTATGTAATTTTGTGCTTTAAAAAAAGAGGCCCACAAATCTCAATCTGCCTCTTGTCCGGTGGACTTCAATCAGTATGTTCATTTCATCTGTAAACTTAAAAACTGGGCCTACAATTTTTTTTTTAAATTTCTGTTTATTTATTTGAGAGAGAGTGAGAGAGAGCACAACAAGCCGGAGGGGGAGGGGCAGAAGGGCTGGGATCCCAAAGAGGGGTTTGATCCCCAGACCCTGGGATCATGACCTGAGCCGAAGGTAGACACTTAACCAACTGGGCATACAATTTCACTGACTCGTTCTTGCTACTTTTTTTTTTTTTTAAGATTTTATTTATTTGATAGAGAGAGACACAGCGAGAGAGGGAACACAAGCAGGGAGTGTGGGAGAGGGAGAAGCAGGCTTCCCGCAGAGCAGGGAGCCCGATGCGGGGCTCAATCCCAGGACCCTGGGATCACAACCTTAGCCGAAGGCAGACGCTTAATGACTGAGCCACCCAGGCACCCCCGTTCTTGCTACTCTTACTATCTGTGAGTGGACTAGGAAAGACATTCTCTAAGGTAACTTCTTGCCTTTGTGTTGGTCCTCAGAGGTAGGTCATCAACCTTCCGCATTCAGAGTTTCATCTTTTAACTTAGCAATCATCCCCTGGGGCAGTGCTGGAGGGAGAGCAAGGAGCGTGACAGCCCTCGGCTTTCGCCCCGGCAGAGAGCAAGACATGCCACACCCGTCCCTGACAGTGATGACATAAAGTGGGCAGGGATGGGGTTGCGGAGCCCGGGGAACGGGGAAGACTGGGAGGCGGTGCTCGCACAGCCTGGGGGCCAGGGAAGGTTTCCCGGAGGAGGTGATATTACTAGACCAAGAGGAAAGTGGAGGGAGTAGATAGTAAAATGAGAAATAAATAATTGGAGAATCCCAATGCAAAGCCTGCTCTCCCTTTCAGGTAATCTGTAAGGTCCGTAATAACAGTGCAAGATATTGATCACTTGCTAAGAGTGAGGTGGGGTTGGGTGGGTAGGTGCTTTACATTCGTGACCCCACTAGGTCTTTCCAAAACCCTGGCGGTGCATAAGCGGGAGGGAAATGCTTCGTTTATGGAAAGAGGAAGAAACTGAGACCCAAAGAGATACGTCACTTGTCCGGGATCATTTAGAAGGTCAGTAGCACAACCAGAGTCTAAATCCAGGTCACACCTCCACTCAATCCATAGATAAAGCTTAAGAGCCGCTGATAGACTTTTTTCTGATCCTCCATACCACCCTCCCCAGGCCAGGGTTCTCGCAACACGTGCCCAGGCTTGGAACAGTACAGGGAGACGTAGCTAGGAAAAAGTATGAAGTTCTTAGAGCCCTGGAAGCCGAGTCCAGAGTAGCGAAATCTTCTAGGAAGCAAAGATCACCCCGGAGCGCGCGTGCGGTCTCAACGAGGTGGCCCGAAGGCTTGGAGAGGGGCTGGCGGCTGTGAGAACCCTGAAATAGTAATTCTGAACGCACGGGAAAACTCTATCTAACCTAAGGGGACTTAGGAGAAAGGCTTGCTTTAGGAAGAGGGGTCCGAAGGTGACGGCATCGGCCGAAGGCCCGCCCCCTGAGTCTGGGTACGGTGGCCACGGAGGTTCATGGATCACGGAGAGGAGCGCTTCGAGCAGAACGTTTTGAGGTGTTACGGTAGCCGGGAAAGCTCAAGAAACACGAAAACGGAAAGCCCTCGGAGAATCGCCGAGGCGGGCAGCATGGTCTACAAGGCTCACATAAATGGAAGAGGCGGGTTTACTCGAGAAAGCAAAGGGAATGCAGCCTGTGGTAAGCTCCTACGCTGGCCGAGAAAGCCCGGAAGTTCAAAGCCGGGAGAACGTCTACTAGGTGAAAGACAGGCGGCTGAGAGGAGGCGGAGTACGGTGGCCCGGCTGGTTCGTTCTTAGCCGGAAGCGGCTCTCTCGAGAGGCGTGGCTTAAGCGCTCCTGCCGGATACGGTGGCTGGCGGGTCGGGCGAAGTGTGAAATCTCGCGCGATCGCGCTGGCACCGTCGGGGACGGGGCGGGGCTGGCGGCGGGGGCGGGGACCCGGAGCGGGAAGATGGCGGCGGCGCAGGAGGCGGACGGGGCCGGCAGCGCCGTGGTTGCGGCCGGGGGAGGCGGCTCCGGTCAGGTACGGAGGCCGAGAGGGGCCTGAGGGGTTCTTCCCCACCCGGGGGGCCTCCCACGGGGCGTGTCCTGCCCCTTTTCGCGGAATCCGGTGCATTGGGGGCTCCTTGCCCAGAGGGACCTTGAGTACCGGGCCCAGGCGGGGCCGGGCAGCCCTGGAGGCCGGACAGTGCGGGGAGCGGGGCCCTGTTGCACGCCGGGTCCCCTGCACGCTCGCGCTGGGCGGCCATCAGGCTCTTTGCTCGAGCCGGGAGACAGTAGCACGGAGGGGCGCAGACTTACACCCAAGCGCTCTGGTTCTCGACTCTGCGATTCCAGGCTCCAAGACCTTTCCTAAAGTGGACCGGCGTGTAGGGTCTCCCTTGCAGTACCTGGGATGTGGGCAGTGATTGATTAATTGGGAGTTTTCTAGCTCTGGGGAAGTCGGGGAATCATCGTGGGTAAGGGCACGGGCTGTGGAGGCCGACAGACCCACTTTACAGACGGGAATCCCAGAAAGAATGAGACTAAGGCGCTTGCAGAAGGTCACCCAGGTTGGGTTTGGGATCCATTCCATGTAGAAGTGACCAGACATTGCTGACCCGGGGTGGTCAGGACTGGGATGGGTGTGCTTTCAGCATAAACTAATCCTACCGGGGAGTTAGTCCAGGTGCTGATCACTTCTGATCCATTGCTGCCTCAACTAAACCAAAGCTGCAGAACATACTAGTTCAGGCATCCATCCTTCAGGCATTTAGGGAATGGAGGGAGTGACAGCAAGGTGCTGTCGACCCACCCACTGGGATGTCACTGACGTGGGAGGCAGCAGAGGGAAGAGGAGTGCAGGTTGAGAGGGAAGAATGAAGCTGACTTTCTGTGTGACCTTGGACAAGTTCCTTGCCTTCTTTGGGCCTTCATTTCTCCAGTGGTAAGTAGAGGGGTTGCACAGGATGGCCAGCCATGCGATGGGTCACAAAGATGGTTCCAGCCATGTCCCTGCTGTCAGTGGAGTGGGAGAGAAGATTGACATGTAGAGAATTAACAATCCTGAATGACTAGGATGGTGACAAAAGTCTGTGCCAGGGACTGAGGGAGCCCAGAGGAGGGGCAAATAATATCACCTGGGGAGGACGCCAGGATGAGATTTGTGTGATAAGAGCCCAGCATGCTTGGTTCAGCATCTGTAAGCAGGGTCTGGCCTGGGGGCGGCCTCAGGAAATATTTGTTGAGTTAGCTCTAGAATGAAGACTCAGTCCCTTGTCATGGGGGGGGGGGGGGGGCTTCCCGGTCTTGCTGGAGGAATGTCTTTCCCCTGCCTCTGAGTTTCTGTCGATTACTGGGGGTGGGGGGTGGGGTGGATCAGAGAGACTAGGGTTCAGGTCACCCCAAATGCCAGGCTTCCAGGGATCCCCTGATTTTCTCTTGTCCCACCTCTGCTTAAAACCTTTCAAGACTTATTCCTTTGCCTTCAGGGTAAAGTACAAATTCTTTAGTAGATCAAGGCCTTGCATGATCTGAATTTTCTTCAGACTAGACTAGGATTTCTCAGCCTCAGCATTATTGACGTTTTGAAAGGTTGGTTAATTCTTTGTCGTGGGGGGCTGTCCCATGCATTGTAGGATGTTTAGCAGCATCCCTGGCCTCTCTACTCACTAGATGTCAGTAGCACACATACCCCTTTCCAGTTGTGCAGTCAAAAATGTCTCAAACATTGCTAAATGTCCTCTAGGAAGCCCTCTCTGACCCTCTCAGACTGGGTCAGGGCTCCCACGGCCCCTGGGCTCTCCTGTCCCAGCCCTGTCTGCTCTGGGTTATACCATCTGCCTGTCTCTTCCGCGGGACTGAGAGCCCTTGGAGGGCAGAAGCTGTCAACACTGTGTCCCCTGCACTGCCCAGCTTGGGACCAGGCACAGAGCAGGTGCCCGGTGTTTGTGGAATCAACAGATGTTGAGGCAGAGGCTGGGCTGGGATGGAATTCCTATGGTGGATCAGGCAGTCAGTGAGGATGTGCTGGAAAGCCTGTCTTCACGCTCCCGGCCCAACTTCATGGTCTCAGCTGCTTGTGGGTCCCTTAGCCAGTGGTTCTGTAGATTGCGTGTGAGATTGGATAGGTGGGTCCCAGAGGAGGAACTGTGTCGTAGTCACTACTGTGTCCATAGCCACCATACCCTCCCCGGGCCTGTGGGGCCTAGCACAGAGTGGGTGGACCCTCAGCAATCTCATGCTTCTGCCAACCTGCTTCTCCAGCCAGGGGCTCAGACACAGGGCCCTCAGCCCTGCCCTTCATTCCTTCAGCTAATGTATACTGAGTCCCCATTTCATACAAGGCCCCAGGCTAATGCTGGGGCTACAGCTGTGAACAGAACAGTCCCTGCCCTCTTGGAGCTCATGTTCTATTTAAGAGCTGGGCGGCCGGGATAGAAGAATGGACAGGAAAACAGTGAATAAGATAAAAAATACATATAGCGGGTCAGATGGTGATAAATGCCATGGGCAGAGTAAAGCTGGGGAGGAGGATAGGAAGTGAGGGGTGGCTAGGAGGGTTGCAGTTTAAACAAGGTAGTTTGGGAAGGCCTCGCTGAGGAAGTGACTTTTTTCTTTTTTTTAAGATTTATTGAAAGGGGGGGAGCGAGAGCTAGCGTAGGGAGGGGCAGAGAGAGGGAGAGAGAAACTTTAGCAGACTCTGCTCAGCACAGAACCTGACGTGGGGTTGATCCCACAACCCTGAGATCATGACCTGAGCCGAAATCAAGAGTCGGTCGCTTAACGGATGGGCCACCCAGGGGCCCCTGAGGAGATGACATTTGAACAAAGACTTGAAGGAGAGGAAGGAGGGAGGCATGCAGATATAGAGGGGCGGGAACCTCTCAGATAAAGGGAACAGCCCATGCAAAGGCCCTGAGGCTACAGATGCCTGGCTGTTGGAAGGAACAGTGAGAGGCCATGTGGCTGAAGCCAGTGAATGGGGGGAGAGGGGTGAAAGTAGAGAGGCAGGGAGGGGGCCAGATCAGGCCAAGACGTGGAGGTCAGCGTGAAGATTTCGCCTTTACTCCAAGGGAAGTGGAAGCCACAGGAGAGTTACCTTTCTTTTGCAGCATAATAGATAACACAGCATTCACCTGTCTTCGGTATGGAGTTCAACGGCGTTTAGTGCAGTACAAGCATCGCCACCCGGTCCCCATCCCCTCAGAACATTCCAGCTCCCTTTCGCAGCCACTCTGCCCCCAGCAGGGCTCCTTCTTATGACTGAGTAGCATTCCATTGTATGGATACCCCATGTTCGTTCATCGAGGGGCATCGCAGGTGTTTCTGGCTATTACCAATAATGCCCCCGTGAGCATTTGCACGTAAGCTTTCCCCTGTCTGTACGTTCTCCTTTCTCTTGGGTAGAGACCTAGGAGTGGGGCTGCTGGTTTGTACGGCAGGTGCACATTTCACTTTTTATTTTTATTTATTTTATTTAAAAAGCTTTTTTAAAAGATTATTTATTTATTTGAGAGCATGCGCGAGAGAGCACGAGCAGGGGCAGAAGCAGTGTCCGTGCTGAGCGAGGAGCCTGACGTGGGGCTCGATCCCAGGACTCCAGGATCATGACCTGAGCCGAAGGCAGACACTTAACCGACTGAGCCCCCCAGGCGCCCCACACATTTCGCTTTTTAATTCTCTGCCGTACTTTTCAAAGCCCCAGCTCCGTTTCCCCACCAGTAGTATACAGTCGGTCCGGCTTCTGCACACCCTCACCAACACTTGTGATTGTCCATCGTTTTGATTGTGGCCAGCATCGTGAAGTGGCTTCTCATTGCAGTTTCCATTTACATTTCTGTGGAAGGGTTTCCAGCCAGCTTGAGTGGAGCCAGGTCCAACAGACCTGGGGGTCAACCAGACATGGGTTCAAATCCTGGCCTGGCCTCATTTTCTGTTTCTTGACGGGAATCAGCTCAGACCTGCTGGAAAGCCTTACTTGGCCCCCGCTGCTCCCAGGAGCAAGGCCAGCCCTGAATGAGGGGGCCCTGTGCCTGTCTCTGACCTTGCCTCGTCCTCCAGCCAACCACTTCCCTGAACTTGTCCCTCTCCCAGCATGCCCTTCACCCAAATGTCAAAAATAGCTCCTCAGGCAGGCCTCTGACTACCTAATCCAAAGTGGCTCCCCGTCCCCACCCCAGTAGCCATCATCTGCCCCTGCTTCTTTCCTCCAGAGCAGTTTTCCCATTTGCCAGTTTGAATGATCCTGTTGACTGTTCTGTGGGTGTGTTCCCCTCTAGACCCTCAGCTCCAGGAGGGCAGGGTCCAGAGCTGTCTGCCCACTGCCTAGCACAGAGCCTGGCGCATACTAGGTGCTCAGGAAATATTTTTTTCAACACACGAAGGAAATATTTTCTGTCTGTAACACACCAGTACTTTTTCAACCTGGCCCTTGTGTCGGAGACGGGAAGTGACACGCCCAAGATCTCACAGCCAGGAACTGCGGGATCCCAGAGCCCCCACCTTTTGCCATGGTGGTGTCCCGCACACTGGGAGATACAGGGACGAGCTCTTGCTGGTGAAGGGGACAGGGCATGACAAATGCCAGAGAGGGGGTGGGCTCGGGGCTGTGGGGGGCGGGGAAGGCTGGGCAGTGGAGGCCTGGAGGGGAGTGGTGTGGGGGGCCTGGGTGCTGGGGGCAAGCCCTTCAGGGAGCACATGTTGATTCCACAGGTGTTTACTGAGCCCCTGCTCTGTGCTGGGCGGTGCTTCTGCCCAACGGTGACCATGACAGTCCTGATCCTGCCTCTTGAAGGCGGAGCGGTGAGGGGACAGAGCTGGGAGGAGGAAGAGGACAGGATCCGGGAACCAGCAGGTGCAAGGAGAGGGGCGGGAAGAACTTCCCCATCTCAGGCCCTTCCTGACATCATGAAATTCCCTGCCTCTGAGCTTCTGTTTCTGAGTGAAGATTCTTCTTCTGGGAAGCCCTGCCTGACCTGCCTGGCCTACCCACCCCCTTGTCATCCTGCTGCCCTTTTCCTTCCTGAGTGACCCAGACAAGTGGGTCAGCCTCCCTGCGCCTCCATTTGCCCGGCCGCTGAGTGGAGATGTTCATGGTGCTGGCCCCACAGGGCAATGTGTGCTGTTTGTGGTACGGGCCTCTGTCATGGCTCACACTCTGGCTGTGTTTTTCTACATCTGTCTCCTGCTGGATAGGAGCCCCTGGAGGGACAGGCCCGCACAGGGCTGGCCACAGAGGAGGCCTTAGGAACTGTTTGCCCAGGGAAGGACCTCTCAAACAAACCCAAGCCTTACAGAATCTGGCCCTGGTCACCCTTCTGCATTTCCCCCAGTGGCCATCTTGCATCCTGGGCTCTGGCTTCAGGGAGCAGTGTGGGCAGTCCTCATCACCAGACTTTCTTTCCCCTTCTTTTCTGTACTTGCTGCCTCCTCCGCATTGCCCCCTTATTATATTTTAGGCCTCAGCTCCAACAGTCCCTTCCTCCAGGAAGCCCTCCCTGACCTCCAGGCTGGATCAGATGTCCCCTCTGGGATCCTATAACTCCATCCTGTCCACTCTGGTTCATCCCTGTCTGGGGACTCTTTGGCTCCCCCGACTGGACTGTGATCCCAAGGAGGGCAGCACAGGGCTGTCTCGGTCACCTCTGTGTCACCAGCACAGAGTAGGTTTTGGGGGAGTGTTTTTGTCTTGAAGGAATAAGATCCACCACCCTTCTTGGGTGATTTTATTCATTCATTCTCCACTTACTGATTAAGCACCTACTCTGTGCTTAGCCCTGTGCTGGGCCTTGGCATGCAGTGGTGCCTAAGACAGCCCCAGTGCCTCAGGGGGCACCCTCCCTCCTTAAGCTCGTCTCTGTTTCCTGCAGGTGACCAGCAATGGCAGCATTGGGAGGGACCCACCGGCGGAGACCCAGCCCCAGAACCCACCACCCCAGCCAGCACCCAACGCCTGGCAGGTCATCAAAGGCGTGCTGTTCAGGTGAGCAGATGACGGTTAGTTTTGTTCACTGAAAAAAATCCGAATAAGGAAAGCATAGAGAAGAAAGGAAAAAGTCACTGGGGATGACCATCACCCTATCGGTGGAGATCTTTTTCTTTTTTTAATATGACAGAGTTTTCTTTTTTTTTTTTTTGTGGTGGTGGTAAAATATACTATTGTGGGTTTTTTTGTTTTTTAAGATTTTATTTTTAAGTAATCTCTACACCCAATGTGGGGCTTGAACCCACGACTCCAAGGTCAAGAGTCCCAAGCTCTACTGACTCAGCCAGCCAGGAGCCCCTAAAATATACTGTATTAATTTGCTAGGGCTGCTGTAACAAATAGCTCAGGCTGGGGGTGGTGGCGCTTAAGCAACAGAAATTTATTTTCTCACAGTTCTGGAGGCTACAAGTCTGAGATCAAGGTGTCAGCATGTCTGGTTTCTTCTGAGGCCTCTGTCCTTGGCTTAGATGGTCATTTCCTGTGTCCCTACATGGCGTTCCCACTGCGTGTGTCTGTGTCCTAGTCTCTTATAAGGACACCAGCCCGCCCTAGTGGCCTCACTTAGCTTTAATCACCTCTTTAAAGGCCCTGTCTCCAAATACAGCCACTGAAGTACTCGGGATTAGGACTTCAACATATGAATTGGCCGGGGAATGGGGATCGGGGGGAGGGAACAGGGACACACAGCTTAGCCACAACATGTACATTACATAAAACCTTCCGTTTTAAAACCTATTTTTAAGTGCACAGTTGTGCAACCATCACCACCAACCATCCCATCCATCTCCAGAACTTTTTCATCTCCCCAAACTGAAACTATGTCCATTAAGCACTTACCCTCCATTTGCCTTCCCTCCAGCCCCTGGCACCCAGCATTCTACTTTCCGTCGCTATGAACTTGACTGCTCTACTTACCTCATATAAGTGGAGTCCTACAGGCTGTCCATTTGTGCCTGGCTGGTGGTGATCTTTGTATGGGTGCATTCAAATGGTCATTTCCTGGGCCGTGGGAGCATGGGGCCTGCCTTCTAGAAGCCCGGCCTCTCCCCGAGGCCCTCGGGAGATGCTGGGTGGGGGTGGGGAGATTTCCTGGGGCTGAGTTCTGCCTCTGTAGGCCTGGACCTGGTGACAGTTCCCTTCTCTGCTCTGGGCCTTTTTTGCCCATCTGCAAAATGGACATTTCTTTGTCTTTCCGGACACATATTTTAGTGAAATGTTCAAGAGACAGGCTATGCATTTAAGCAGGCACTTTCTGTCCTTATCAGCTATAAGGAGTTCCATGGCAGAGTTGTTTGATAGTTAGTTTGTTTATTAAGATTTTATTTAAATTCCAGTGAGTTTGGGGCGCCTGGGTGGCTCAGTTGTTAAGCGTCTGCCTTCGGCTCAGGTCATGATCTTGGGGTCCTGGGATCGAGTCCCGCATCGGGCTCCCTGCTCTGCAGGAAGCCTGCTTCTCCCTCTTCCACTCCCCGCTCCTTGTGTTCCCTCTCTCGCTGTCTCTCTGTCAAATAAATAAATAAAATTTTTAAAAATAAATAAATTCCAGTTAGCCTACAGTGTATTAGTTTCAGGTGTGCAATATAGTGATTCAACAATTCCATACATCACCTGGTGCTCATCATGACAGGTGCACTCCTTCATCCCCATCACCCATTTCACCCATCCCACACCCATCTCCCCTCTGCTAACCCGCAGTGTGTTCTCTGTAGTGAGGAGTCTGTTTCTTGGTTTGTCTTTCTCCCTCTCTCTCTTTTTTTTTTCCTTTACCTGTTTGTTTTGTTTCTTAAATTCCACAGATGAGTGAAATCCTTCTCTTGACTTATTTTGCTTAGCATTTAGCTCCATCCATGTCTGGCAAATGGCAGACTATCATCCTTTTTTATGGCTGAGTAATATTCCATTACACACACACACACACACACACACACACACACACACACACACAGGCACACGCACATTTTCTTTATCCATTCATCCATCAGTCGATGGACATTTGGACTGCTTCCAAAATTTGGCTATTGTAAATAATGCTGCTGTAAACATCAGGGTGCATGTATCCCTTTGGATCAGTATTTTTGTATCCTTTGGGTAAATACCTAATAGTGCAGTTGCTGGGTCTAGGGCAGTTCTATTTTTAACTTTTTGAGGAACCTCCATGCTGTTGTCCACAGCGGCTGCACCCATTTGTAATCCCACCAGCGGTGCAGGAGGGTTCCTTTTTCTCCACATCCTCACGTGGCCTGAGTTGTTTAAACCAGTCCTCCCCTTGGCTAGGACAGCCTCACATGGCCGTGGCCTGCTACCAGGGAGCCTGGGAAATGTGGTCTTTAGTCTGGGAAACGAAGCGCCCTGCTGAAAGCAGGAATTTCGTTCCTGAGGAAGAAGAGTGGTTTGGGTGAGCCAACTACTTGTCTCTTCCAGGCTGTCTTACTCGTTTTTTATTTTTTTTTTCTAAACTTATAAATAATACACGCTTATTGTAGAAAGTAAAATCGAAGAATACAGATGTGTAGAAAGAAGAAAGTAACAGAAGCGTAACGGATCGGTGGCCATCCCGTAAGCACACCCCTGCAGTTTGCCTTCAGTGAGATTGTAGAAGGATGCTCACAGACAGTTGTTGAAATGAGAGAAAAACTGCGAACAGCCTGCTTGTCCAAACTGGAGGATCAGCTACGGAAATGGGGGGGGGGGGTGGGGCGCTGGTAGAATCAAATGATGTGTAGGAGCGCTGGTCTGTTCCCACATCTCAGTCCCCCCGCCTCCGAGCCGTGTGTCCTGGTTGGCTGATGGTCCCTCTTGTGCCTGAGTTTCCATCTCAGGAGTTCGGAATCCTGCCAGTCAGCTCGCAGGTCAGGAAAGGATGCTAGAGGCTCTGGAGCCCGCCCAGAATTGGCCAGGATCACTTTTGTTGTTGAGTGTTAAAAAACTTTAGAAAATTAGAAAGAGAAACCGCTGGCGGCGGGGCGGGGGGATCCCCACCGTCCCAGACGCAGTCAGCAGTCACATTTTGGTGTGGGCCAGGCCCGCCGGCCTGGTGCCCTCCAACCGTGCCACCCAGGATGCGAAATTCCTCGCTGTTCCGCCCGTGTCCTTGGGCGCCATCCCTGACATGCCCCTGATCTTCTTCCACTGCGGAGCCTCCGTTCCCTCCCTTCTCCGTTCAACTGTGCCCCGCCGTGTCCAGTAAAGACCTGGAGTTTTCTTACCTATCAGTTTCTTCTTTTTTTTTTCGTGCTCCAAGCAGCTGCGAATAAAGATTATTTTTATCTTTCCCTTCGCTTTTACATAAGAGCAGCCTATTTTACACAGTTCTGCACCTTGATTTTTTCTCATTAACAATATATCTTAGAAATCTCTCCACATCAGTACATAAGGGCACTTCCTTCAGATAGACATTTTTTAAAAAGTCCCAGCTTAGGCTCATTTCCTCCCTTAGAACCAGGCCGCACCGAACAGCCTGGCTGGAGGCCCAGAGAACATCTCATCTGACATTCTGACAGTGGGGTTCAGGGTTTGTTTTCAGGGGCCTGTGAACTCTCCAAAGCTTCGAGTAGATTGCAAGGGAATGGCCTTTTTCGGGGGAGAGAGAGTGGAGTCTGGTTTTCAGCGCCTTTTCACGTTAGACCCCTGGTTACCTGGCGTGGGGGATGGGACGGGAACCGGGTGGGAAAATGGATGAGGTGGGAGAGTTTTCATTCTGTCTTTTCATCTATTTAACATCTTTCTGAGCCCGTGAACGTAGGATACCTAGGTGGGGTGGGAGGGAAGATCGAACGTCTCTTTTCTTTGCTGAGTCCAGGAGGTTGAAAAGCATTAGGGGGGCGCCAGCCCCCTATAGGCCTGTTGTCAGAGGGTAGGGCTTCCTGGCCTGGGATGTGTGGATGGAGGGGTGTGGCCATGTGCCCTCTGAGAGGACCCACAAAACTGTGGGCGTGCAGGTAACACACAGGTACTCTTCAGGGGACTGGGGATCTGGAATCCCTAAAAAACGTCTGGTCCAGTCGGTCTCATTTTACACATGGGGACCCAGAAGCCCAGAGGGGGTGGGACTCCTGCAGGCCACACACAAGGCAGGGCTGCAAGTGGGTGTCCTTGCTCCCACATCCTCCCTTGGCATATGTACTAAAACGGGAGCCTCTCTTGGAGGTGGAGGGTTCCCCCGAGATTACCAGTTCCAGACCTTCCTCGGCCGTGTGCGTCAGGGACTTCTTGGGGAGGCAGCAGATGGCTCAGCTGGGCCGTGGCCCCTGAGACCCCAGACCCCAGGGCTCCAGAGCTTCTACCGGCAGAGACAAGTCCCTGTGCCTGATCCTGCCCTCCGGTGTGGTTTGGGGCCCACCTACACTAGAATTCCCTTGTAGTATTTTTCCATTCCAAAGAGTTTGTCTGCCTCTTTTCCTATGATGAAACTAATAATAGCTAACACTTCCAAAGTACTTACTGAGTGTATACCAGGCTTCATTCTGGATGATACATATTTATCATGGGTGCATATGTGTATATACTTAGATACAGATACAGATATATATCCATGCATTTAATGCTTACAAACAACCCCATGAGGTAGGTAGTGTCATTATCCCCATTTTAACTGTTGAGGAAACAGAGGTCTGGAGAGGTTAGGAGTCTTGCCTGAGGTCACACAGTTGATAAGAGATAGAGCTGGGCTTCAGATCCAGGTATTGCAGCTTAGAGGCTGAGCACTTAACCTCTGCTATATTGCTTTTCATAGTAATTAATAAGTACTTGTCTCATTTAATAATTACACAGCAGCATGTGTCTGAGAGACCTGAATTAACACAATAGAAGTATTTTATTTCTCTCTCGTGTACTGTTCTGGCTTAGACCAGGATTCTGCAGTCTTCTGCAACCCAGATTCTTTCTTGCTTTTTGTTCAACCATCACTAGGTTTTGCCCTTTATCTGCATGGCCTAAGATGCTGCTGAAGATCCAGCCGTCGCATCTGCATTCTAGGAGGGAAGAAGAAATCAAGGAGGCATGCTCTGTCTCTTTAACGACACTTTCCCAAAGCCCAGCACAATACACGTTGTTTACGTTTTATTGGCCAGGACTTCACCCTGTGTCCACTCCTAGCTATAAGCAAGGCTGGAATTATAGTCTTTATTCTGGGTAACCAAGGGGTCCAGCTAAAATTTAAGAGTTTCCTTTTTGAGACAAAAGGGGAAGATGGATATGGGAAACATCTAGCAATCTGCTATACTTTTGTTTGGAGGCTTTTCTTTTGTTCATTAAAAAGTAAGAAAGAAATTCAAAAAGAAAAGCCTAAAGAAGAACGTAAAAATCACCTACGGAAAACCATCATTCATCATTATTGTATTGGTTGTGATCCTTTTACATGTTGATTCATATAAATGCTGGGGTTTTTTTGTTTTTGTTCTATTTCTTATTTTTTTAAAAAGATTTTATTTATTTATTTGACAGATACAGCGAGAGAGGGAATACAAGCAGGCAGTGGGAGAGGGAGGAGCAGGCTTCCCACTGAGCAGGGAGCCCAATGCGGGGCTCGATCGCAGGACCCTGGGATCATGACCCGAGCCGAAGGCAGACGCTTAACGACTAAGCCACCCAGGCGCCCCTTGTTTTTGTTTTAAAGTGAGCTCTATGCCCACCCTGGGGCCTGAGCTCACGACCCCAAGATCAAGAGTCGTATGCTCCACACACTGACCCAGTCAGGCACCCCTGGTTTTTTTATTCAGAATTTTTTAAGGCACTATTGTGTTTTTGCTTACCTGTATGCCTTCCCCTACTCCCCCAAACCAGGAAATCATTTTGAAAGTCTGATCTGTATCATTTCATACCTTTCTCTGTTTTTATTTCAATGTAAAGCAAATACGTGGTTTGGGGTTTTTTGGGGTGCGTGTGTTTTTGGTTTTGTTTTGTTTTTTTAAAACGGACAGCTTTTTTTAAAGATTTTATTTATTTGACAGAGAGACAGCAAGAGAGGGAACACAAGCAGGGGGAGTGGGAGAGGGAGAAGCAGGCGGGTCCCAGCTGAGCAGGGAGCCCGATGTAGGGCTCGATCCCAGGACCCTGGGCTCATGACCTGAGCCGAAGGCAGACGCTTAACAACTGAGCCACCCAGGCACCTCGTATTTTGTTTTTTTAAAGATTTTATTTTTAAGTAATCTCTACCCAATGTAAAGCTTGAACTCACGACCCCAAGATCAAGAGGCACATGTTTAGGGTCCCTGGGTGGCTCAGTCGGTTAAACATCTGACTCTTTTTTATTTTTTTTATTTTTTTTATTTTTAAAGATTTTATTTATTTATTTGAGAGAGAGAATGAGATAGAGACAGAGAGAGCATGAGAGGGGGGAGCATCAGAGGGAGAAGCAGACTTCCTGCTGAGCAGGGAGCCCGATGTGGGACTCGATCCCGGGACTCCAGGATCATGACCTGAGCTGAAGGCAGTCGCTTAACCAACTGAGCCACCCAGGCGCCCCTAAACATCTGACTCTTGATCTCAGCTCAGGTCTTGATCTCAGGGTTGTGAGTTCGAGCCCTGTGTTGGGTTCCATGCTGGGTGTGGAGCCTTCAAAAAAAAAAAAAAAAAGAGTTGCATTCTCTACTGACTGAGCCAGCCAGGCGCCCCAGTGTGGTACTTCTGAAGCTCTCTTGATACAAATTTTGAGGTTTTTTTTATAACAACAAATTCTGAAACATCAGAGTTCAGTTCTGAGCATCTCAAAGTTATGTATAAGAATAATTTCAGGCCTAGGATGAACATATTTTCCTCCAGAGAGGACGTGCTTTCTTTCTGCTGCTGGCTGCTTGGGGCATCATCCATCCGGGGTCTCCTTGCGCCAAGTTCAAGGCTCTCACTGTGTCTACCTGGTGACTCCCCGGGAAGACTAGGCCT
Source organism: Phoca vitulina (assembly GCF_004348235.1). Classification (NCBI taxonomy): domain Eukaryota; kingdom Metazoa; phylum Chordata; class Mammalia; order Carnivora; family Phocidae; genus Phoca; species Phoca vitulina. The sequence continues at coordinate 9,785,876 of NW_022589755.1, read as the reverse complement.
TGCCTGCCTCCCCTGGTCTTGGATGTGGCACCCTGTGGGGTCTTAGCTCTCTGGTTACCCCGTGTGGGCCCTCAGCTAGCATTTGTTACCCATCAACATACCTCGCAAATGTCCTCAGACACAAAAAGAAGCTTCTGTTGCTTTTTTACTTCTTTTGGTTCCAGTCTTCCCTTCAGTTTTTGCCTGGTAAATCTACAGTCTTGTCCATTTAGTGTTTTTAAGAATGTGTGCTTACATATACTCATACGTAACCTTGATAAAGAACATATATGAGAACATATACGAGCAGAACATATTCTTGTTATATCAGGATACATAATTATATATGTAAAATTAGTACTGATACGTTCTTAGTATATTCATTTTTATTAAGTTTTTCCAGTTGGCTGCTTCCAGCAGCAGTGTTGGTCTGAATACCCTAGGCCAATATTACTACAAATTGGGAATAACCCTTTACTTACTCTCCCCTTCTCAAGCGTTCAGTTGATTTAAGTTCTAAAATGTTGCTCTCAAAGGTGCTGTGCATCTAAAATGCTGAGATTCCAGGTTCTTAGGGTTCCCTGACTTTGGGATTCTGGGGGCCTGGCGTACTAGGTTTCCTAGGTCAGAGGTTAGAAGGTCCAAGCCCTGCGTCCCTGTGGCCACTGGGGGCTTCTGGAGGACTCATGGGGCGGGGGTCTGCGTGGAAATGGGGGCAGCACCCTGGACATGGCATCTGGGGGCATCTTGTCTTCTCACCTGTCCGGTGACTGCCTTCTTAGGGGCCCTCCCGCCTTGGTTGCCAGCCCTGGGTCAGGCCCCCAGCGTGTGCTGTGTCAGAAGGAGGTCAGGTGGGCCCACGATGGAAAGAAAAGGCTTGGGACTCACCGTCTGCCCCTCTTGCCTCCTCAGGATCTTCATCATCTGGGTCATCAGCAGCTGGTTCCGCCGAGGGCCGGCCCCTCAGGACCAGGCAGGCCCCGGAGGAGCTCCGCGCGTCGCCAGCCGTAACCTGTTCCCCAAAGACACTTTAATGGTAACCGCTGGCTGGGAGGCCAGACTCGGGACGCGACCGTGTGGGGGAGGGCGTGAGGGAGTGACAAGGGCATTTGGGACAGACAGGTCCCTCGTCGCTGTCAGCTGGGTACAGGACCAGGGTTGAGGAACTCCGGGTCCATCCTCGGCCCATGAGGCCTGTGTCACTAGCAACACCCCTGAGGAAAAAGTAAATTCTTTCAGTTTTGTGGGGAAGAGGGACAGCAAAGGTTTCACTCAGCTGTTTAAAAACTGTTTTAACAGGGTCCTAACATAACCTATTTCAAAAGTACATTCAGGTCTTAAAAGTTGCAAAGGGAGAAGAAAAAAAAGTTGCAAAGGGAGGTGTGCAGGGAAGGGAAGGAGTGGGAAAAAGAGAGAGAGAGAGAGAGCAGGGAGCCAGACAGAGCGGCCCACGAGAGCAAGCGACAAGAGGGAGGCGTGTGCTGTCCTGCCAGGTCCAAGGGTCCAGGGCTTGGGGTTCGGGAACCCCACAGGGAGTGCCTGGACCCCAGTAATTGAGACTTCTCCCACCTTTCGCTTCTTGCACAGAATTCCAGTTAGCGGGGGGTGACCACGGCTCAGCGAGGCTCTCTGTCAGCGGGCCTTCAGGGCTCTGTTCGGAGATGGCCACGGGCACCTGAGAAGGGAGGGCACTGTCTGCGGGCCAGCTCTGCACTTCCCCTGTATTGTCAGGAGTCCGCTAACCCTCTCGCAGCTCTGGGCTTTCTCCGTGAGCCTGCAGACCTCTGACCAAGCAGGCTGTAAGAGAAGGGAGAAGATCATGCAAGGAGACTTGATCCCTTCTGACCCCAAATTCTACCTTTTCTTTTTTTTTAAGATTTTATTTATTTATTTGACAGAGAGACAGCAAGAGAGGGAACACAAGCAGGGGGGAGTGGGAGAGGGAGAAGCAGGCTCCTGGCTGAGCAGGGAGCCCGATGTGGGGCTCGATCCCGGGACCCCAGGGATGATGACCTGAGCCAGAGGCAGACACTTAACCAACTGAGCCACCCAGGCACCCCCTTTATTTTGGTTTTCAAAGTAAAAATAATGGGGCTCGAACTCAGTTGCATGCCCTACTGACCAAGCCCGTCAGGTGCTGGGCCCAAATTCTAATTGGCAGGCTGGCCATTCTTCCACTGCTTTTCGCTCATGCACGCCACAGCCTCAGACCAGGAGAGCTGGGGTGGGGGGTGAGGGCTACTGTTCTTCACTGGCCCCCTCCCCGCCCCCGCCCCGCCCCCCGCTCCTGCCACAAAGTCCTTCATCTTAGGGCACCGACCGATGCCCCGGCTCTTGGTCTGCGCCTTCTTCGGCCGCCTTCAGAGGCTCTCGGCAGCAGCTGAGCTCCCTCCCCGCCCCTCCCCTGCCCGCAGAACCTGCATGTGTACATCTCCGAGCACGAGCACTTTACAGACTTCAACGCCACGTCAGCGCTGTTCTGGGAGCAGCACGACCTCGTGTACGGCGACTGGACGAGCGGCGAGAACTCGGACGGCTGCTACGAGCACTTCGCCGAGCTCGACATCCCACAGGTGGGGCCGGCTCCCGGGCTCGGGCTCTAGGGCTGCGCTGCTCACGCTGGAGGCCTTTCCTTGAACCGGCTCCGGGTCCTGCAGCCTGAGTTCGGGCTCCGCGCCTGACGCTGGCGCCGTCCACCTGCTGTGTGACCACAGGGAGGCCCCGGGGGTCCCTTGGCCTCGGCCTCCCCAGCTGACAAATGTGAACAGGGTTGGAATTGGCCTCGGATCTTCCAGCTACCTACAGGGGCATGTAAACCTGTGCTTTAAACCAGTAAAAGATGAGTACCCCAACCCTTGGGGGTGCCGGCAGCCCTGTTTGAAAGTGGTAGTTAATACGGATGGAGCACTTGGTGTGTGCTCCGTAGTAAGTGGCAGCCTCCCTGCTGCCTTGGGAAGTGGCAGCTCTCCTCTCTGTTTGACTGGCTGGCAAGGAAACCGAGGTACAGAGAGCTTGGGTGACTTAGAAGGTCAGAGAGCTTGTGAGAGAGTCGAGCTCAGGCTGTCTGGCTCTGGATTCTCACAGCCCCAGGCTCAAATCCTGCCTCCTCCAGGAAGCCTTCCTTGACATTCAGGCTCAGGCAGCGGACCCTCTCTGGGCTTCTGCATCGAAGCCTGCACACTCTGGGTGGTCACTCCCGGGCTGGTTTGGTCACCGCTGTGTCCCCAGCCCTGCTCAGCATGGGGCCAATACTTGAGCGAATACACGAGTTGGTGAATGTAATCAATCAGTGAATCAGTGGGTGTTGATATCTCTTTGGGGCCACCCTCTCATTCATTTCTCCCTAGCAGGTCTTCTCCTCAGCCCCTGGGGGGAGGGGCCATGTCTGCTCTGTCTGGGTGCCTGGAAGCAGGGTCTGGGTTCCGTCTTTCTGAGGCGGGTAGGATAACTGTACTGGGGCTGGGGGGTGAGGGGGTGGTTCCACTGAGACCTCCAGCCCAGCCCCCAGAGCCCTCCCTGAGATGCGATCCCAGGAAGGCTCAGGGGGTAGCAAGTTGGATGGTGAGAGCTGTTCCCAAGCATGCCAGTAAACCCTCCTTCCCAGCTTTGGGGTGGGAGGTAGCCCGTTTGTGCCTGATTTAATTTACTATTTGCATTTCCCACGCAGGACCACAGGGGAAGCACCAGGTTTGGTCAGAAGCAGAAGGAAGGGGTGGGGGTGGGGGTGGGGAGCCCAGCTGGAGCCTTTCCTGGGGTTTCCATGGGAAAAGCAAGGCAGGCAGGGGAAATAGCTTAGGATTGGCTCCTTTGGATGTTGGATGTCAGTGGGCTCTGGGCTAGAGCGGTGTTCTCCAGCTGCATGTACCCCATCCTGGGTGATTTAGGGAAGCTTCGTATGTAAAAGTTATTAGATCAAGGGAGTAGGTGGAGTGTGGGCTTGGGATTGGCTGGATTGCATATGAAAGATGTGTACAAAGCCAGGTGAGTTGTATCTAGGAATTAGTAGCCCTGGAAGGGGCAAGTCTCCTCAGCCAGCTAAGAACCCCCCCCTCCCTCCCCGCACCCCTGCCCCAGATGTTAAAACAGTAAAAATATATAAAACATGATGAACGCAGAGGTGGGCTTAAAAGGGAGGGAAGTGAAGGGGACAAGTAAATCCAAGTTCTGCACGGAGCTCCGACGGAGGCCTCAGATCGGCCTTGGCTCTCCCCCTGGGGCCTCAGGCAGGTGGCCGCCCTCTTGGGTTTCCTCATCTGTAACAGGTGGGGCTGAGAGTAGTCCCCATCCTGGGAGATAGCAGGTGACAGGCACAAGCAGAGCGGGGGACACAGATGGTGAGAGGAGAGCCGCACAGGAGCCCGCAGACTGAGTTCAGATCCACTTATGCACCACGTTACACATTCTTGCAGAGCGTCCAGCAGAATGGCTCCATCTACATCCACGTCTACTTCACCAAGAGTGGCTTCCACCCAGACCCCCGGCAGAAGGCCCTCTACCGCCGGCTCGCCACGGTCCACATGTCCCGGAGTAAGCACCCCCGCTGTGCGGCGGACCCCCCCCCACCGTGCCGGGCCCACGGGGGCAGGCAGGAAGCCCAGGCCCAGGGAGGCTGGAGTCGGCGGGCTGGGCTCGAGCCCCACGCACCCTCTGCACCTCTGTGGACACCTGTGAGCAGACGGGAGAGGAGTCAAAGAGCAGGCGGAGAAAGGGACTTCTGAAGGGCAGGGGACAGTGGTCAGAGAAGGGTGGGGCTGGCTCGTGCACGCTTCCGGGCCTGGTCAGAGCAGACACTCGGGAGCAGTCTGTGAATGAACACCAGAAGGAGAGAGCAGGGGAAACGGGAGGACTCTGGGCTATGTTTGATCCCGTGTGAGGTCTATAAGTGCGTCTGTTACCCCAGTCCCTGCGAATGGGAGCCGCAAAAACGCGCCACCCTCTGGGGGCCTTGTGCGGAGGTGCCTGGCTCCCGGGCGCCCCTTTTAGATGGTCCCGTGAGAGCATGCTGTGAGGGCCGTGCAGCCGGACGAGGTCCCCCATTCTCATTCTGGCTGGCCACCCGGCCATCCCGACTGCAAGCACAAACCCCAGGGACTGTGAGTGACCCCGGGAAGCCTTGGGTCCGGGCGAGCCGTTTGCGACTTCTGACATGGCCCAGTAGCGAGCAGGGGTTTTCTCCACCCAGAGCATCGTCTTCCATTTCATCTCTTCTTGCACACACATGGTTCAAAATTCAAGTAATTCAGCAAGACAGTGCAAGTCCTCAGTCTCCTGTTCCCCTCCCCGCTCCTCCCCCAGCCCCACTCCCCACAGCCCACTGCCTGCAAGTTCCTGTCGCTGTTTCTCTGTCACTTAACCTCCAAAGCTCCCCCGAGGAGAGAAAAGCCCAACACAGGAACGAGAATTTTGAGGAGATTAATATTCGTGTTTAGGTGCTTTTGAGTACTTGGCTTATTGGCATCGGAGCCACGTGCTGAACGTAGTCCTTTTTCCCTTCCTGTCCCAACTTCTCGTTTTGTATGAGATTAATCGTGGTTGTGTCCTTTTCCTCCCTCCTGGGGTCTTTGTCCTTGAGTCCACTGTCTCCTGATTGGCAGCCCTGGGGTTTACTTGAGTTTCAGCAGATCTAGAAACTCAGCGGCTCCCTCAGAAAGTTCCCTTTCCCCTGTCATGAGTCTCGTGTGCCCACCTCGCTTTTATTTCATTGCACCTGGGGATTTGGTTCAGATCCCTCTGGCTGTTTCTGCGTGGGGCAGCAATGGATGCGCTTCTACTTGTTGGGTTAGGCCTCCCCTAACTTCGGGGGTATAAAGATATCCCAAAGGATGATAATTTTTTCATTATCCTCTGTAGTGGGCAAAAATAACAATTGGTGAACCCATATCGGCCTCCAAAAACTGATCTGGAAAAGTCCCCTCGTGTGTGGTGAGCCTGTTCTGTGATCGTGTCTGTGGAATGTGGTCCGTGGGATGTTCTGCCCAGCTGGGTCTGGTGCAGGCAGAGGCGAGCAGAGGGAGTGTGGCTTGCGTGGGTAGTCTCCACAGCTGTGGCCCCGTGAGCGGCATGGATCGGGGGTCCGGCTTAAATGTGCCTGACGCCTCAGAGGTGGCCTTGAATGTGACCCAAGAGAGCGGCTGCTCTCTTGCATCCCATTTGCCCCCCATCGACGCCACTGTTCTCTTCTGTGGTTCTGCCTTTGGGGAACGTGCTCAGTATCGAGGCGTGGTTAAGGTCACGTCCACGGTCAGTGTGACACATGTTGGCATGGTCTGCAAAAGAGAATCTGCAGCCCCTGGACCTGAAAAGCCCACTAGGATTCGCCAGGCCTCCCTCCCCCATCTCACAGCTGGGACCCCTTGGAGCAGGGACGTGAAGGGGCTCAGAGCTGGCCACACACCAACTCCAGAGGGAAGAACGAGAGTATGGGGTCAGAAAAGCCCCCCTCTCCCCGGAAGACCGGTAGTCAATACCTAGAGCAACACGGTCCCATAGATATAACACCAGCCCCACAAGTCCTTTATGCTTCCTAGTGGCCACGTGAGTGTTAGTAATAATTTTATTGAAGTCAACATATTGTCATTTCCACATGTAATCAGTGTAAAAAATTAGCGAGCTATTTTACATTCTTTCTTGCGTTAAGTTTCGAAGTCCACTGTGTGTTTTACACTCACAGCAGATCTTGGTTCGGACCAGCCACCTGGTCAGTGTCCGTAGCCTCACGTGGCCATTACTGTACTGGCTGGTGCAGTTCTAGAAGCTGTAACTCCTAGAAAGGGGGGCTCTTCTCCCAGACAGAAGTCAGGTCCATCTCATGTTACAGTCCAGTCTGAATGCCACCCAGTTGTAGAATGTTCTCCACTTAAACCAAAGCCTCTCTCCTCCTGGGGCTGGGCTGGGCACAGCTCCTCCCTTCCCTGGACAGCCTCTCCCAGGTGTGGAACAATGGCAGAGCGTGTCCCCCTGGAAGGTTTCCTCCAGGATGCCCACCCTCGGGTGTTTCCTGTGTTCCCCGGGGGTGGGGGCAAGGTCTCACATGAACTAACATGATAGGAGTGGGGGTAGCGTTCATGGTAACAAGAAAGAGCAGCAGGCCCTGGGCTGAAACCGAAAGCCAATTCCCAGAAGCATTTTTGAACTTGAGCTCATCCATAGACTCCAAAAGCCCCGAGCCCTGGTTCTGGGTGGGTGGGAGGGATCTGGGCCCTGTGGTTTGTGGAAATGTGATGGGCGCGGATGCGGCCTGGCTGTGCTCTTCACAGTGGTCCTGCCAAGAAGGGGTGGTGCTTTGAACCCCCTTCTTCAGAGGAGGGACTGAAGCCCAGGGAAGTGACGTAGCTCACCAGCGTCCCTCAGGGAGACAGAGCCAGGATATGACCCCAGAGCCCCCGCTCTTGGCCAGCTCCCTTTCCCATTGCCCCATTTCTCCTGGGCCTGCAGGGGCAGGATGGAGAAGTCACCAGAGGGGCAAGCCGTGGTTCGTCTTAGCATAAGGAAGAGTGAAAAGTACCAGGCCAGGGTGGAGGAGGGGAGATGGGGCATAAGCAAGCACCGGCCTCCTCTTCCTGCCAAGTCTTGGCAATCTTCCGGGCAGGGCGACAGGGAGCCTGTAGCCCACCTGGCCCCCGCAAGAGAAGTGAGGTCCACTCCTGGCTGGGGATTCACAGCCCCATAGTAGTTCTCATATTGGTGGCTCGGGCCTTCTCCAGAACTGTCGGCAGCCTGCCTGTTGATGTTCACGGGGTTCTACTAGTTGTCAGTCCTGGGGTTCGTGGACTGGAGGAGGCAGAGAGCAGGCCAGCCAGCCGACGGGGAGGCAAACTGGGGGCCAGGATAAAAAGTGGGGAGGGAGGCAGAAAGGGCGAGCAGGACAGCAGGATGGCCTCCTGCAGTGGGGTGGGCAGGGAAGCCTGCGGAAGAGGAGCATTTCACCGGCGACCGGAAGGCTACGAAGGAGCCCACCGGGAAGGTTCCGGCCACGGTGGATGCGTGCCAGGGAGATGGAGCAGGGCCTCCGAAGGCCCAGGGCTGGCAGATTTGGGGAGGGAGGAGTGAGGCGGGCGAGAGAGGAGGTCAGTGGGGCCGTGGTGAGCATCGCAGGCGCCCTGCTCAGGGAGCGGGAGCCTTCTGGGTTTCTGGAGCAGCAGGGGAAGAACAGACACTCGGTTTAAAAGAATTGCTGGTTGCCCTGTGGAGAGCAGGTCATGGGGGAAAGGACTGTGGTCATCGGGAGGGGGATGCCGTGGCTGGCCTGGGTGGGGCCCCGGAGGTGGGAGGAGTGGTTGGATGTGAGGCACGAGCTGGGCCGGGGGTTGGGGGGGGCGTCCCTGGAATGGCTGATGGAACGGATGGAGCAGATTCTGGAGAAGGAAGACTCCAGGTTTTTGCCTGGGGCAGTTTGGCAGGTGTGGGTGTCCCTGCCAAGATGGGGAAGTGACGGGATGAGGTCTGAGACGGCAGCTCAGGCTCTCGGGCTCCCGTTGCCATCCCCTTGTTTCGGGGTGCAAGAGCACATTCGGGAGACCAGTGAGTGGCTGGTGGCGGGCAGAGGTCTGGTGTCTGGTGCCAGTAGCTGTCCTGTCTGCCCTCTTGCCTCCGCCTCCCCTCCCACAGTGATCAACAAATACAAGCGCCGGCGATTTCAGAAAACCAAGAACCTGTTGACGGGAGAGACAGAAGCCGATCCAGAAATGATCAAGGTAAACGGGAGTGGAGCTGTGGGGCCTCGGGGGAGCGTCTGGGCCCTTCACCGCCCGGCAGCCAGCCCCCATGGGTGCCCCTCGGACGCTACCACTGAGCCCCTGCGGAGGCTTGGTCAGGCCGCCTCACCTCTCAGGGCCTCCGTTTCTGCTCTGGAAACCAGGCGAGGAAGCAGAGCTGCCTCTCAGGTTGGGGCGGGTTTCAGGCGAGGGTGTAGCAGCCGGCACCCGGGGAGCAGGTACTTGGACGGACTGAGCCGCTTCGCCCGGCCCTGTCGAGAAGGTCCTGTCACTATTCCCGTGTTCAGACAAGGAGACTTGCCCCAGCTGTCACAGCCAGGACGTGGCAGGGCCAGGATTCACGCGCAGGCAGCCCGGCCCAGAGTAGGCAGCTGATAACGTGACTGTGGCAGGAATACTCCCTGGCAGGCTGGGGGTGCTGGGGGTGCTAACCTGTGCTGGGCACCGAGAGCCCAGGGAAGGGAGAGGGAGGCTTTCTGCACGGGGACGGGAGGGACGGGAGGGACGGCCCCCGTGCGGAGGCTGCGTGTGGGTCCCACACTCGTGCTGTCACCAGGCCACGCTTCGCAGCCTGGCATATGACCGCATCCACATCCTCAGGCCTCGGTTTCCTGCTCTGTTAGGTGGCTGGGGGGCAGGGGGGCAGTGGGATCCAGGGCGGGGGGTGGGGGAAGATTCTGGAAAGGCTGGTACGGGGATCATCTGAGGTAAGCCCTCGGCCAGTGGTCACTGTGGTGGTTTACTCTTCTGCTATCTCAATGTCACGGAAGCCCTCAGGAGGAAGCAGGCAGGTGCCTCTGAGACCCCCCTCCCCCAACCCCGCCTCACCCCATCTTCCCTCAGAGGGCCGAGGACTACGGTCCCGTGGAGGTGATCTCCCACTGGCACCCCAACATCACCATCAACATCGTGGACGACCACACGCCGTGGGTGAAGGGCAGCGTGCCGCCGCCTCTGGACCAGTGTGAGCCCCCCGCCCCCTCGGGCCCCCACCCCAGCTCCCTGCGAGATCTGACTGGGTCTCCACCACTCCCTGGCTCCCCGCCCCGCCCCCCACAGCACTCCCCTTTCTCTCCTCTCCTTCCTGCACCTCCCAGTGACCCCAGCACTGACCTGCTGTGTGCCCACACCAGTCCTCTGGCAAGCCTCATCTAGCCCATGAGCTGTTGCCAACTTTTGAAGTTGGGACGGCATCGCTGAGAAACCCAGATTCCTGACTTCTTTTACAACACCCTGATACGTGGTCATTGGCCGGGCAGCCGTGGGTTGGAGCCGAGCCAGGGATGTCCCCTTCAGGTGGGGCCTGCCCAGCCCTCTCTACCCCATCCCCTCCACGGAGGTCAAGCAGCTCTTCAGCTCCCCGTGGTGTAGCCGAGAAGCGTCCCCTGTTCTCTGGTCTCTGCCCGGGGTCCCCGTGGGCATCTGAATCTGCCACCTTTGCCCTTGGAGGCCCGAGGGATGTCCCCGCCCTCTTGGATGCTGGTGGCCTCCGGCCCCGGCTGAGCGGTGCCCCTGCCCCACGTGCCCGCAGATGTGAAGTTCGACGCCGTGAGTGGGGACTACTACCCCATCATCTACTTCAACGACTACTGGAACCTGCAGAAGGACTACTACCCCATCAACGAGAGCCTGGCCAGCCTGCCGCTCCGCGTCTCCTTCTGCCCGCTCTCGCTCTGGCGCTGGCAGCTGTACGCCGCCCAGAGCACCAAGTCGCCCTGGAACTTCCTGGGTGACGAGCTGTACGAGCAGTCAGACGAGGAGCAGGACTCGGTGAAGGTGAGGCGGCACGGGGGCTTTCCAGCCCCTTCCTGGGCTGCACGAAGGGGAAGTGGGCCCGCCGGCAGCCTGGGGACCTCCAGCCCGAGCTCCCTGCCCAGTTTCGCAACCTCCCGGGCCCCCTCCCCACAGCAGACCCCGGCTGGCTCTGGGGGTCCTGTCTCCGAGGCTTCTGGGGGCCTCCTAGTCATCCTCGTCACGGCTTTTCTGTCGCCTCAGCCAGGCCTTTCAGGTCTGGACCTGCACCCCCGCCCCCAGCCTGTCTCCTTGACCCTGGGCTCTGACTCCGAGCCTCTGCTCCCTCTTACCACGTCCTTGAACGTCTTCTGTTCCCACCTTTCTCTTGGCCTGCATCTGTGACCTGGAGACTCAGCTGTGCCTCCCTGGGCTTGTCTTCGGTGCTGAGTTTCCAGTCCTCACCCCAACTGTCCCTTCATCTATCTCGGTCACCCTGCCTCTCGCCCCGTCACTGTCTCTCCGTCCCCCTGACCCCCACCCGTCTGCACAGCACTCGCCTGGCCCTCCATGCCCCTCTGCCCACCCTCACCCACTCTCCTGCTGGCCGGCATGCTCTCTCCTTCCCCGGGGCAGCTCCAGGGCTTGGGGCCTCTGGGGTCCAGGGGAAGGAGAGCGGGGCTGGCTAGTGAAGGTGCTGCAGTGGTCACCCCTGGGCGAGGGCACGGCTGTGCTCACAGGCATCGCCCCCCCACCCCCACCCCCAGGTTGCACTCCTAGAGACCAACCCCTACCTGTTGGCGCTCACCATCATCGTGTCCATCGTCCACAGTGTCTTTGAGTTCCTGGCCTTCAAGAACGGTAGGGTGGGCCCCTGGGGCCAGTGGGAGGCCATGGGGGAGCTGGGGATAGGAGGGTGTGTGGTGGGGGATAGGGCCTGCCTCTTTCCCCCTCTTCCTCCCTCCCCATAGGTTCTCCCTCTATGTGGGGTCTCTCGGCCCCACTCTCCAGAGGCCTGAGGAGCTGGGGAGGGTAATGGCCCCAAAACTCCCAGCCCAGAAACTCCCATCCAGCGGGTGTGGCGCTGGGGAAGGAGCTGGCCTGCTGCTCCGGTGGAGGCCGGGATGGCACCACCAGGAAGCGGGGCCGGGGAACTCCGAAGCCGGGATCAATGAGGGAAGCCCCAGAGCCGCTCCTGCTGCCCCACACAGCAGGCTTCTCGTTGGAGACCCCTCGAGGCTGAGTGGACAGGGCCCACCTGAGTGGGAAGGTGACAGCCCTGTCCCCAGAGGGCCCCTAGGTTGCAAAGGCCAGCAGTGCTGGTGGCCAGCGCCCTCATTGGTTAGCTTGTGGAGTCCCCACGGCCCCAGCCCCACGAGGAAGCCTGTCGTTACCTCCAGGCTCACAGGTGAGGAAGTGGAGGCTCAGGGAGGTTAGGTAACTTGCCCGCAGTCACGCGGCTGCCAAGTGACAGAGCCAGGATTTGGACCCAGGCAGGGGCTGCGACACCCGCTTTCTTCCTCGGAGCCGTGTGGGCCACCGCGTCCTTCCTAGGGAGGCCTGCCACTCTGCACCTTGTGCTGGCAGCAGTCCTAACGGGTGTTACCGTTATTGACAATACTGCCACGGTTGAGCGTTACCTTCTAGAAGTTCCTAACATCCAAACTGGACGGTAGGTGGTGGCGACCACCAGGAGGGAGGGAGTTGTTAGCGGGGCCGCAGGGAGCACTCACCGTGCCCGGCCACGCCCGGGCGCCCAGACTTCCTGCTGACTTCCAGCTGGGTCGCCCGCGGTCCCACTTCCTCCTGAGAAATGAGGGCACGGTGGGGGGGATGGTCCCTCGCCCGAGGTCACCCAGTGGGGGGCATGGGCCCTGGGCGCCTTTACACCCCGTGCTTGTTGCCTCCCTGGCCTGAGGCGGGACTCACATCTACCCGCCTCCAACCGAACTCCGTCTCCAGACCCATTCATTGTTCCCCGTCAGTACTGGGGGGCTCTAGGAGTGTCCCCCTCAGGTCTCCTCAGGGCCCGATGGTCCGATAGGGGGTGGGGCAAGCCTGCCGAGTGTGCCGGAGCTCTGGAATCGGAATCAGAGTGGGTGGACAGCTTTGCACGCCGATGCGGGGCCAGCCGTGTGTGAGCCCGGGCCTGGCTTCTCTTCCGTACGACCGGCATCGTGGTGGGTCGGCTGCCTGCGGCTGCGGGTGGTAGGCCACGCTGGTACCTGCTTTGGCCCATGGGAGGCCAGGGCTCAGACGGGGGCCGCCTGGCCCTGTGGGTGGGGGCCCAGCAGGGGCGCGGGAAGGAGCTCTGGTTGGGGACCAGAGCCCAGGGCCTTGTCTGCACCCCAGGAGTGCCTAAGGTCCTTCCGGGTTTCAGGGTGGTGGGCTGGAAGAGCTGGTCTCGAAGTGCACGGCCCAGAGCCTCCTGCCCAGGGGAGGCGGCCCGGCACCAGGTGGACAGCCAGGTTCTGGTGTCGTGCAGACCTGGCTTGCATCCACATTCTGCCAGGGCAGCCTCTGTGGCCTGAGGAATGGGGCTTCCCTGAGCAGCCTCAGCTCCCAGCGTGTGGCGAGCACCAGGACGTGGCAGGGGCCACCGTCCCCATCCCTGCCGCCGCCACCCTGTCGACTGCTCTGGGTGGCGTCCGTGAGGCAGAGACTCTTCAGGGGAGGGGAGGGTGGTGTGCACCCTTCCCCCTTGGCAGACCCAGCACCACATCGGGGCTTCTGAGGGGGATGGGGCCTGAGGGAGCTGCGGGAGGGACTTGGAGGGAGGCTCCACAGCCCCTCGGCTTCACCCCAATCTTGTGCAGATATCCAGTTTTGGAATAGCCGGCAGTCTCTGGAGGGCCTGTCCGTGCGCTCCGTCTTCTTCGGCGTTTTCCAGTCTTTCGTGGTCCTTCTCTATATCCTGGACAACGAGACCAACTTCGTGGTCCAGGTCAGCGTCTTCATCGGGGTCCTCATCGACCTCTGGAAGATCACCAAGGTCATGGACGTCCGGGTAAGGCCGGGCCCCTGTGCTCTTCTGGGGGCCGCTGGGGGGTTGGAATGGGGGTTGTCTGCCCCAGCCAGACCCTGGAGCTGGCCCCTGGGGGTTTCCCAATGCCTGTTGCGCTCCCAGGACCAAGGGGATTTTTGCACCAGGGGATTTTTTGGGTCACACGTGGGGCAGGGGAACTGGGAACAGTGAGGAAGGGCAGGGGCTGGAACTGGTGGGGGTGGGGGGTGGGAGCCAGGGTGGCAGCTGACCACGGCCTCCCTCTCTGTCTGCAGCTGGACCGGGAGCACAAGGTGGCAGGACTCTTCCCCCGCCCAACCTTCAAAGACAAGTCCACGTACATCGAGTCCTCGACCAAAGTGTATGATGATGTGAGTGTCCCCCACAGTGGGCCCCGGGGAGGGTCTCCAAGCACCCACACACCTCTGGACCAGGAGATGGGCAGTGGGTGGGGGTCCAGGGCATCTGCCTGCCGACTGATGGGCCCATCCATTCTTTATGGCCTGTGTCACACCCGCCAGTGTTCCGTGCCTGCCCCGTATACTTCCTGTCCAAGTTCTGAGTTCCCAGGGCCACCTGGAAATTCCCTCGGTCTGGCCTGCCAGCCCAGGTGTGGGTGGGTGAGGGTGGGGAGCAGGGTGCCAGCCCCGCCCTGTGCCCCACAGATGGCGTTCCGGTACCTGTCGTGGATCCTGTTCCCGCTCCTGGGCTGCTATGCTGTCTACAGCCTCCTCTACCTGGAGCACAAGGGCTGGTACTCCTGGGTGCTCAGCATGCTCTATGGCTTCCTGCTGACCTTCGGTGAGCAGGCCCTGCCACACGCGGCCCCCCTGCCTGGGGCAGACTCAGCAGCGCACGTTCCTGGGTCCCGTGCTGGGCCACGCAGGGGACCAGCCGGGTCCGGTCAGCCTGGCCCTGTCCTCCTAATGCTCATGGTCCCGTGCGGGAGAGACTCGTCCCCAGACGGGGACGACCCAGGGTGGGCAGGGGTGGCACGTGAGGAGCCTTGGAGGGGTGCCCGGTCTAGGCTGGGGGTCAGGGAGGGCTTCCAGGAGGCCGTGCACGGTACGTTTCAGTCCTTGTCCCTCAGGACCCCTTCAGAGTAGAGAAGCAGACAGGTGAGTCACAGCACATGGCAAGTGCCACGAGGGGCTAAAGTTAAGGGGGTTGGGGAGACCTGTCTCAGGAGATGGTGTGTAAACTGAGGCCTGAAAGATGCCCAGGGGGCTGGTGAGGAAGCTGTGGTAAGATGCGCCCGGGGGTGGGAGCGGCGAGGAGGCCCGGGTGGCCGGGGAACAGGGAGGAGAGAGAGACCGGAAGTGCGGTCAGAGAGGTCGGGGGTCAGGGCACCCCTTCCTGGGCTCACGGGGCTCCTTCCATCATCACTGCAGGCTTCATCACCATGACCCCCCAGCTCTTCATCAACTACAAGCTCAAGTCTGTGGCCCACCTGCCCTGGCGCATGCTTACCTACAAGGCCCTCAACACCTTCATCGACGACCTGTTTGCCTTTGTCATCAAGATGCCCGTCATGTACCGGATCGGCTGCTTGCGGGACGGTGAGGTCCAGTGGGCGGGCGGGAGGCCCCCAGAGCCGGGCGCAGGCAGGGCCCTGGGCCGAGGGAGGTGCCACAGCGTCAGCCTACGGGCTCAGTCCTGGGGTGCCAGGCGGGCCCCTTCCTCTCACACTGCCCCCCTCACCCCACCCCCAGATGTGGTCTTCTTCATCTACCTCTACCAACGGTGGATCTACCGCGTCGACCCCACGCGGGTGAATGAGTTTGGCATGAGTGGCGAGGCCCCGACAGCAGCCGCCCCTGTGGCCGAGGTCCCGACGGCAGCAGGGGCCCTCCCACCCCCACCCGCCCCGGCCCCCACCACAACCGCCGCCGCCGCCAGGGAGGAGGCCTCCACGCCCCTGCCCGCCAAGCCCACCCAGGGGGCCAGCTCTGCCACCGAGCCCCAGGAAGCCCCTCCAAAGCCAGCAGAGGACAAGAAAAGGGATTAGCCGCCCCTGGTCCTCCTCTTCCGCTCCGGCTCCTGGTGACCACCACCACCCCCGCCCACCCACGCTGTCCCGGCCCCCTCGCCTCCCCTCCCTGTCGTCCTTTCCCTGGACAGATCGGGCCAGGGCGGCGGGAGGCCCCCCTTGGGCCGGAGCCCAGCGTGTGTCGGGGGGCCGGGGCAGGCCAGGACACGTTGTGTGTGGAGGCGCCGTCTGTCCGTATGTTCCTCTGTGTTTCTAGCCATCTCGCCCTGCCAGCCCAGCGCCATTGGGAATCATGGTGAAGCCGACGTGGCGCTGCCGAGGTTGGGGGCCAGGCGGGGAGAGCGGCCAGGGCCCCTCTGTGGGATGCCCACGGCCATCCATCATCTTGTCCCTTGTCCCGCGGCCACGCCCCTCCTCCCAGACCGCCGCCCTTTAACACAGTCTGGATTTAATAAATTCATATGGGTGTTTAACTTAAACTCAGCAATCCCCCCTCGTGCCTGCCTTCCTCTGCCACCCCGGAGGGTAGCTTCGCCAGGCTGCGGGTGGCTCTCCTGGGTCTGCGAGGGAGACCTGCAGGGTGCAGGACACAGTAGGAGACAGGGACCCTCGTGGCCAGGCCCCTTCCTCACGCTTCTCCTCCTCCCAGCAGCCCTCCGAGGGGCTTCAGTAACTGTCCCCATTTCACAGATGGGAAGCTGTTCGCTGGGACCTTCTTGTACCTGTGTTCTCACCACGAGGCTGTGTCTGGCCGGCCGAGGCTGAGCCTTACCTGTGCCCACTGATTGTCTCCTGGCCTCACGCTGCCAGGCGGGGGGCAGCAGCACAGGCCTGGCTCTCGAGTAGACCCCCACAGACACCTGCTGTCCTGATAACTGCCCGTCAGACTAACTCGTTCGGCAGGCCCCGTATGCTGGACACACAATCTCACTTCTCTGGGCTGTGAGCTCTCTGCCCGGGGTTGCGGTAGGGGTACAGGGGCGAATCCTTAGGCAGAGCGGTGCTCTGGAGCTGTTGGGGTGACCTCCGCATCCTCGGGGCTGCCCGCCCTCAGGACCCAGCCAAGACCTTAGTGCGTGGCACACGTGTCTTCCCAGCTACCTGGGTGCTGGGACTGTTCACCCACTTTATAGACAAGGACATAGGTCTCTGGGTGTCCCTGTGCTCTGAGGGCTCGGGACCCCGCATTTCCAGATTTACTGTTTTGGGAGAGGAGGCCCCCGGGGCTGAGGACCACACCAGGCTTCCCCAGCCACCCCGCCCTGCGGAGCCAGGCAGGGAATCCAGGAGGGCCCAGGAGGTGTTGGCACACGCAGAGCCCCACGTGTACACACACGGGACGGCAGGCTCCTCCTCGCCTCAGGCAGCCACGGCCCTGCTCCGCCACCCCCCCCCCACCTCATTTCACAGTTGCCAGTGCCCCGGGAGAAAGCCGGGCCCCCCTGCGGGCTTCTGTCCCGTGACTCTAGGAACCAAGGAAGCTCTCAGGCCACCTGGACTCACTGGCCTCCTACAGGAACACGCCCAAGACTTTGGCAAGGCCCCTCAGCTATAACCCGCACCCCCATCACTCGGGAGCCTCACCTCTTCACTTCGTCTGAGACCACCTGGTCCAGGCTGTTCCCTCTTCTGTCCCAGGCCTGCCCCTCCCATTTGCTCAGCAGCCAGAGGGTTTTCTAAAGCACAAACCTGACCCGTCCTCTGCTCGGAACCTACCATGGTTGCCAGTACCCTTGGGAGAAAAGGCCAGGCCCCTAACGCACGAGACCTTGAGGGGATGGGATTTAACCCTTACAGCCTGATGCATCTCCCTTGCTTTAACTTGCCATGATCTCTTACCTTCTGGCTCTAGACCCTGCTCTCCCCTTACCTGGGACATGCCCCAAGGTACACAACTTTACCTTATCCTATGCATCCTCCACATTGTGGTTCCAATGCCTCTTCCTCCGGGAAGCCCTCCCTGACCACCTGCTCTGCTCCCCTCCCCCCCCCCCCCCCCGCCCAGCTCCCTGGGTTCTCACACCCCAGCCCTGTTCGCTGTGGGTCAACACTGCCTGGAGACAGGTTATTCTCCACTGGAACGAGCCGGGGCTGTCTTGGTCACTGCTCTGTCCCCCGGGAATGTTTGCTCAGCACATTTGTACACTCCTAACTTGCACAGACATGCGCACGTCCCGAAGTGTGGACCTTGAGAGGGCCTGCATTAACACACTAGTAGAGAAACTGATACGCAGTCACTCCACAGATTTCTCCTGAGCCCCTCCCCTGCACGTTGCCCTGAGCTTGGGGGGGGGGGGGTGTCTGTTTACACAGCAGGGAACAAGACAGCCCAGGCCTGCCCTCATGGGGCTCAAAGCCCAGCAGAAGCCCCGAGTGCTGAGGATTTCTGACCTGTCCCTCCAGTTACTCACCCAATAAACAGTGGTGAGGCCCGATGTTTGCAAGGGGCAGGGGGGGGGCATCAAGTGGGCTCCGGGTCCTATCGTAAGAGCTGCAATTCGATGTTCCTTATCATGAGCCAAACTCTAGTCTAAGGGATGTTTGTGGTTTGCTTCGTCCATCAAATGTAATGTTATTCAATATCCCCATCACCTTACAGACCGTCATTCAATCCTCATGTCCACCACTTCTCAACCTCCTTGTTGTTCCCTGAACATGCCCTGTGTGTTCCCACCTCAGGGTCTTTGCACTCGCTGTTCCCTGTGCCTTGCACACTTCCCTGGATAGCCACATAGACCCTTCATCATTTCAACTCTGCTCAATGTCTTCGACCTTCCCTGAACGTCCTCCCCCAAACCGTACCCTCCAAACCCAATCCATATATCCTGCTTTATTCTGTAATGTCGCCATCACCACCGGATATATATATATATTTGCTTCTCTACTTTTCCATCCGTCTCCACCCACCTTGGATTTCAGTTCCATGTGATGGCAGGGGCTTTTGTTGGGTTCCTTGCTGTGTCCCCGGCTTTTGGAACAGTGCCCAGCACATGTAAGAGCCATATGCAAGTGTCCACTATTTTTAGTATCTTAGTTAATCCTCACAACCATCCTATTATAAGACCCATTTTACAGACAGGGAAACTGAGGCTCAGAGAGAGTCAGTTGCCTGAGGTCACATGGCTGGTAAGTGGGAGACCTACGATTTGAACCCAGACAGCCTGATTCTGGACCCTCACATCATAACCTCTCTTGCAATGCTCTTGTTGAACACAAGACTAGAGCCTGCAGGCCAAACCCAGCTTTTCCTAGTATTTGTGTGATTTTTACATGTTTAAGTGGTTGAAAAAAAATCTCAAGAAAAATATTTGCTTTGACATGAAAATTATACAAAACCCAGATTTTGTAGAAAAAGTTTGCTTGATATTTTGCTCTACGGCAGTAGCTCTCCAGCTTGGGCTTGAGCTCTCTGCATCACCTGAAGGGCTGAGGGCCACACTTTGAGACCGCTGCTATGCGCGATTCTGCTTCCCACGAGCAGGTAGCCAGCCCGGTTTGGTGACTGCCCTGACCCGGTGCCCAGTGCAGGCCCTGGCACACAGCAGGTGCTCAATAATTGTATGTCGAATTAATCAATGAGGCTGTGTGGGTCATACGTGGAAATTTTACAGAAGCAGACACAGGATGCCAAACCTTGGCTCTGCAGTCTGAGGGTGCCGGGCATCCCAGTTAGGACCTGATGGTCAACTAGTCATTTTCAGGGACAGGGAAGGCAGAGGAATGTGACCTAACCAAAGGGCTGCCCTTCTTGGAGCTTCAGTCTCCTCCTCTCTGCAATAATCCTGATTTGATCACTTGCCTCAGATGCTGGTGCAAGCCGGGAGGCGTCTGTGAGGCCCGCAGGTAAGCCCTTTGCTCAGGGGTCGGGCACACAGCTCGGTATGCACACTGGGAGCTCCCCGGTTGATGTTCCCACACTGAGTTACCGAGCCCCTGAGCTGAAAGTGTTCTGGGCTATTGGGAAACTTGAAGGGGCAGTGGGAGAGGGATAAAACATCCATCCACTCTATAAACATTTATTGGACACTTACTGTGTTCCAAGGGCTGTTCTAGGCACTCGGGTTAGAGCAAGGAACAAAACAGACAAATCCTAAAACTGGCATTCTAGCCATAAACGTTTAAGTATCTTCAACCCCAATTTACAGTTGAAGAAACTGAGGCATAGAGAGAGTGTGGTTTTCCTAAAGATCGTTACTACCCATGGCAGCTGGAGCCCTGGCAACTTCCTGCTCCCGAAGCTTCCCTCACAGCCAGAGAAACAGCAGGGTCAGCTCCCGCTGGCAGACCTGGGGGACGGGCCTCAGTTTCCCGACTTGCCCCATGGGTAGGACGTGAGTGGCCCTAAGCAAGCCTCAGTCGTCTCCGCCAGAGCAAAGGGCAGCGCCGCTGGTCCAGCCCCTCCCGTGCGCCCGGCCTCCTCTTCCCGGCCGGCCCCGCCCCCGCGACCACGTGACGCGTGGGGGTTTTCCCGTTCCCCTAGCGTGACGTCACGATGGGGTGCGGGCCAATGGGCGCGCAGGCCGGCGGCGCCGGGGAATTCCGCCGCCCCGCCCCCGCCCGCCGCCCGCCCGGCCCGGCCCGGCGCCCCCCGCAGCCCCGGGCGCCGCGCGTCCAGCCCGGCCTGCGGCCCCAGCCCCTGCGCCGCTCGTCCGACCCGCGATCGTCCTCCGGACCGTGCCTCCTGGTCGCCCGGCCTGCCCGCGTGTGTGTTTTGATCTGGGCCGGCCTCCCGGCCGTCGGTCCCCACTGGTCGGGCCATGCCGAGTCGCCGCGTCGCCAGACCGTCCGCTGCGCCGGAGCTGGGGGCCTTGGGTAAGCGGGACCCGGGTTCAGGAGAGGAGTCTGGGGCGGGACTGGAGATGCGGGGGTTCTGGGGGCCCCGGAGTAGTCTGGGGGTTCCTACAGGAGTCTAGGGGCTTTGGGGGGCGAGGCTGAGGGTTCCAGGGACACTGTATTAGAGGGAAGGAAGGAGGCAGAAGATAGTGACGGGGTCCAGCCCAAGGTAAGAGGGAGGCGTCCCACTACAGAGTGAGAAGGGGGCGGGGCCTGACCCTGAGGCAAAGGAGGGGGCGGGGCCCGACTCCGAGAGGGAGGGGCGGGGCCTGACTCAGAGAAGGCGGGGCGGGAGCCGCTCCTGAGGAGTGGGGGCTTGGCCAGGCTCGGGGAGGGCGAGGCGAGGGAGGGGCCAGACTCAGAGTGGACGAAAAGGAGCGTTCTGGCTCACCGAAGGGGGCGGGGCCTGACTCTGAGAGCGAGAAGGGGGCGGAGCCTAACTCTAAGAAGGAAGCAAGGTCCTACTCGGAGTAAGGGGGAGGGGCCTGACTCTGGCAGGGAAAAGGAGGAGGGCCTGTTCCGAAAAAAGAAGGGCGGGGCCTGACTCGGAGAAGAAAGGGGGGGGGTGGGGCTTGCTTCAGGAGAGAAGTGGCAGGGTCTGAGAGGGAGAAGGGGACGGGGTGACACTGAAAAAGTGAAGGGGTAGGGTTGACCCTGAGAGAAAGGACGGGGTGGGGGCTTTCCTAACTGAGGTTGAGAAGGGCTCCTCCAGACCCGACCTTAAGGAAGAGAAGGCGCCGGCGGCCTGAGTGTGGTGCAGGGTGGGGAGAATGACAGAAACTAGGGATCCGGTCCAAAAGTTAGAGAAGGAAGCAAGGCCAGACCCTGCGGGCGTTAAGGGTGAGGGGGCCTGATCCGAAGGGGCGGGGCCAGGAGAGGAACGGGGTGGAGCCTGGGAGACTCTGCGGTCCTCCCGCTGCATCTCCATCACCTCCTGAGACATGCCTCCCTCCCTGCAGGGTCCGCGGACCTCTCCTCGCTCTCGCTCGCCGTTTCCAGGACCACGGGTGAGCAGCCCTCCACAGTTCCGGCCCACCCGCGCGCTCAGGACGGGGGAGGGGGGAATCCTGTGGAGGCGGCTTTGGGCACGCCTCTGTCTGGGGTTTCGCCCGGGTCCACCTCAGCTTTCCTCTGACCGCCTGTGTTCGTCCCCGCCCGTTGAGATGGGGGCCGCAGGTGCCCCTACCTCCCGGATGGTTAGGAGCTAGACAGGTAAAACTAACCACCTATTCACCCTCTAAGAGGAGTCCTCTTTAGAGATTTGCCATGGTAGTGCAGAGGGTAGTAATGACATGCTGGTGCCCTCCTCGCTCTGTGAATGCCTGCAAATCACTTCTCTCTGGGCCTCAGTTTTCCTCATCTGTAAGATGGACATAATATCAGTGCCTTCCTTTGCCGGGGGATTGAGAGGATTCAATGAGCTGATACAGGCAGACTTTCAAAGCGGTGTCTGGCACACAGTAAGTGTTAACTGTTGCTAGCTCGTTTTGTTATTATTATTACTATTATTATTATCAGACAGCCCGTAACAGTGGTTCTTAAACTTTTGTGTGCATCAGAGTCACCCAGGGAGCTTGTTAAAACAGATTGTTGGACCCTACCTCTAGAGTTTCTGCTTCAGTAGGCCTAGGATCGGCCCTGAGAGTTTGTGCTTCTAGCAAGTTCCCAAAAGATGCTGAGAACCACTAGTCGGGAAGGTCCCTGAGCCAGTGCCGTCCAAAGTTCAGTGCTGCCCAAGAAAATGCAGAATCATGGCTAAATGACAACATCCTCTCTCTTATAAATCTGCTGGGATTCCGAGGGCAGGGACTGAGTCCTGCTACCATGAAGACTCAGCCCCTGGTGGGCTGGGGCTGGGCCTCGGTCTGGAGGTAGAATCTTGGGATGGCCCCCAGCAGTGCTGGCCCAGCTGTGGAGGAGGCCCTGCCAGTTCTCTAACAGGTCTGAGAGTGGGGACAATAGGGAAAGGTGGGGCATGGCACTGGGGACAGGTACTGCCCACGCACTGGTTCTGGGCAGGAACAAGGCTGAGGTTTTTTCTGGCCCAAGATCTCTGGTTTCAATTGAGAATAATGTGTGATGTCATCTCTTCAATAAATATTTATTGAGCGCCTGTTCTGTACCTCATCCTGTGCTGGGCAGCGCTGGGGACTCGGCGGTGACCGAGACAGCCCTGACCCTGCCCTCCTGGCTTCCCTACCTGGATGCGGCGGCAGGCACGTAGGCAATAAATTAAATGTGGGATTATCAAATGTGATAAAGGCTCTGAAGAAGTCTTGGGGTCAGTGAAATCTAACAGCAGGGTTAGGATGGGAGAACTAAATGCTGTGACAGAGTGGGAGGGAAAAATCTCCCTCATTCTGACAGGCTAGACACGTGCTGGATATGGGGCAGACATGTCCCCTACTCTGAGGTGCTCACAGTCTACAGGAGGAGACAGATAAGACTCCCTTAACACAAAGTCATACCAAATCCTAACCAGTGCCACGAAAATGATAAAACAAAGGTATGTAATGGTGAGTGACTGGAGCTATCTTAGGGGCCAGGGGGCTATCTTAGATAAAGTGGTCAGGGAAGATCTATCTAGTAGGTGACATTTGAGCAGGGACCTGAAGGAGGAGGAAGGGGAGGAGGCCATGCAAAGAACTAGAGAAAGAGCAGTCTGGCAGAGAACAGGCTGTGCTAAGGCCCTGAGGCAGGAAAGACATAACTGGTTTTCTGCTCACGCACGGCCCGTCCTGGCTGTCCCTGGATGGTGGCACGTCTGTGTGGGAGGTTGGGGTGAGATGGAGTGTTATTTGAGTTGAGCCCTAAATAAGGAGAAATTCCCAATGTTTACTGGCTGAAAGAGGATTTTTTTTCCCCCCAAAGATTTATTTATTTATTTGAGAGAGCGAGCGAGCGAGCGAGCAGGGGGAGGGGCAGAGAGAGAGGGAGAGGGAGAAAGAATCCTCTAGCAGACTGTTCGCAGAGCAGTGAGCCTGACGCAGTCTGGATCCCAGGCCCCCGGGGATCATGACCTGAGCGGATATCAAGAGTCCCATGCTCACCCGACTGAGCCACCCAGGCGCCCCCAAAAGGGGATTTTTAGATAATAAGGCTATTAGCTAAGCTTTATGGAGGGGCCAGGGCGGGCAGACACGGCGCTAAGCAATTTACCTGTGTGATTCCGAATCCTCATGTTCACACCTTGAGATGGGAGCTCAGGCCTGATTTTGTAGAGACTCAGAGAGGTGGAGAGACTTGCCCGAGGCTACACAGTCAGTGAGTGACAGGTAGGATTCCAACCAGCATCTGTGTGACTCTACACTCCATGCTTTGAAAGCAGGTCTGCCACCCTCTTCATTTTATAGACAGGGGGCCTGAATTCCAGAGAGGGAAAGCGGGTTGGTTACCCAAGTCCATAAAATTATGTCTCCCAGCACTTTATCCACTGGCAGCCAGCATTTACGCAACACCCACTACTGTGGCAGTTCTGAGTGCTTCCCACGTATTAGCTCATTTAATTTTCACAGCAGCCCAATGAGACGTTATTACTGTGTCCATTTTACAGCTGGAGAAACCAAGGCACAAAGGAGTGAAGTGAGGGGCTCACGTCCTCCAGTTATCAAGTTGCAGAGCCAGGATTTGAATTGAGGCACTCCAAAGCTCAAGCCACTGCTGCCTGGGCCTCAGTTTCCCCCTACAGCCTGGGAGCTCCTCAAGGGCCCAAAGTCTAACTCCTCTTCAGGTCCCCAGGTCATCCAGCACAGATGCCTAAGAGGGTTTTTCCAAGTTGAAGTGACCGGAGGTTGGCCCTGCCAGGGACCTACAGCCTGTCCCTTCTTCTGTCCCAGCCTCAGTGCCCCAGCTACCAAGTGGGGGTACCTGCCCTTACCCTGCTGAATTCAGAGATCACATGAGATAAGGGGAGCTTTCCGAGGAGCAAAGGTCTGGCTGCCAGGAGCCACTCCCCGAGAGTGGAGGAGGAGGACAGGTCTGGGAGCGGGGCAGACTGGCGTTGATCCATCTGTGGCCAGCGGCTGGGGCAGGCAACCCTGGGAGGGACATCTGGCCCTGGCTGGCCCTGCCTAGCTGTGTGACCCCAGGCTTGCCTGCTCGCTCTGGCCTCCCCCTCGTCCTGTCTATGGAATGACGGGAGGTTTGTTTAGATTTTTCCATGGCCCCTTTCAGGACTGAGCTTTCCTGAGGAGGTGATGAGGGACTTTCCCAGCATTGCTGTTACTGTCCCCTCCGGGAGCAAATCTCGGATGGTGGGTGGGCACTGCGGAGGGACTGGGCCGGGATGCAGAGTGGGTGATTGCCTGGAGGTGAAGGATCAGCCTCCTTGGATCTTCAGATACTAGCCAGTGACCCCAGTGGGGTTCTATGGTGGGCTTTAGGGAGCGAACACCCCCACATCTCATTTAGAATCTTGGATGTTTAATTTTTTCCTGGTCATAAGACCCTTGGCTTCCTTGGATCCTCAACGATGCTTTATAATTCCTGGCCTCAATGTTTTTTAGAAGGCACTTGAGGGTACCCTGACCCTGGGGCCCCAATATTGGGAGCTGAAGGGAGGGTAGCCCAAGAAAGTGAGATAGGGGCTGGGGTTTGGAACCCCAGGGAGCCAGAGCCCAGTTTCCCAGGATGGAGGAAGGGAGAAAGGGGGAGGGTTCCAGGTGGGGATGGGGTTGGGGAATCTGTCTTAAAAGATGCAAGTCTTGACCACTTTCTGGACCTCACCTTTCTCTTTCTCTTTCTCTTCCTTCCACAGATGAATTGGGTAAGTATCACAGGGCAGGTCTGGGGTGGGGGGTTGGCGAGACGTCCAAGTGCTCACAGTGCGGGATCTGGGCCTTCTTTGGTGTTGGGTAGGACTGTTGGGGGATTTTAATGTTCCTGTTCCCAAAGTACCAGCGGTACGTGATACTTAGAAAAGACTCCCCACGTCAACTGCCTTTAGTGTTGCTATTACTGTGAGCATCAGTTAATTCTTTCAGTGAACTGTATCGAGCACCCACCATGTGCCAGGCACTGTTCTAGGCACCGGGGATTCAGCCACGAACCAAACAAGGTCCCCACCCTCCTGGAGCTGACACTCTGATGGGGGAGACAGTAGGAAAAGGAATAAATGAACAAGATCATGTCAGATTGGGCTAAGGGCTGTGAAGAAAATAACAGGAAGAAGAGCAGATGGCCTGGGAAGACACACACTAGATGGGCCTTTCAGAAGAGGTGGCATTTGAGCTGAGACCAGAAGGACACGGAGCCAGCATGGGTTGAATGGGGGGAAGCATGGAATAGGCAGATGGGGAGTTGCACAACACCCCAAAGAGGGCCAGGCTTGCTGGGAGCAAGCAACAGAAAAGAGACTGGAGTGGGGCGAGATGGGGGGGAGGGGGTGGGAGGAGGCCGAAGGCCCGGGACAGCAGGGGGCCATGGCCCACACCAGGCTCTGTGGCAGGGGTCAGGGGTGTGGGTTTTTGTTTGTTTGTTTTTCTGAGATGAATAGAATTTGCGGAAGGTGTTGTATGGGGAGGATGTTGACTTTGACTCTTAAGGGAGATGGGAGCTATGGGAGGTCTCTGAGCAGAGCGAGGTCAGGGTCTGACATAAGCTACCTCTGGCTATGTGTGAGGGACAGACTTGGAGGAGGCCAGATGGGGAACAGGAGCAGTGGTTCAGAGGGGAGACAGTGAGTGTGGACCAGGATGGAGGCAGGGGTGTGGGGAGAAGCGGTGGGAGTGTAAACATATATTCGAGGTAAGAGGCAGAAGAAGTTCAAGGATGGGGAACAGATGTGGGATCATGAGATGGGCAGGCTTCCAGCTTGGGCACTTGGTGGATGGTGGTGCTGCTTTCTGAGGTGGGAACTGCTGGGGCAGAGCAGCTATTATTCTTGTTATTAATAAACGGGGGCAAAGAGGAGGCAGGGACACCTGCTACCTGGCCCTACCTTTATCCAGGTGAGAGCGGATGGAGACATGAATTCAGGTGCTGTTAGGAAGGGGAGTGGACACGAGGCTGCAGGAGAAGGAGAACCCAGGCCGGCCCCCGTTTCTGGCCTCAAGAACCGGGGAACTGTTTTGCAAGGAGGGTAGAGGCTTTTTTGGGGTTGGGAGCCGAGCCCCCCCACCCCCCCCCCACCCCGCCCGCACTCGGCCCACAAGGAAGATGTCTTGAAGAAATGAATGGATGGGGGAAAGGCGGGGCGGCACAGGTCTCGGGCGGGGGGTCATCAGGCCTTTGCTTCTATCATCAGCGTCACCCCCTGTTTTTTGCTTCTCCCGCAGAGATCATCGACGAGTACATCAAGGAGAACGGCTTCGGCCTGGAGGGGGCGCAGCCGGGCCCGGGCGAGGGGCTGCCGCGCCTGGTGCCTCGCGGGGCGGCCTCCCTGAGCACCGTCACCCTGGGCCCCGCGGCGCCCCCGCCCCCGGCCACGCCGCCGCCCTGGGGCTGCCCCCTGGGGCGGCTCGTGCCCCCGGCCCCGGACCTCGGGCCGCGGCCGCACCTGGTCATCACCGAGCAGCCCAAGCAGCGCGGCATGCGCTTCCGTTACGAGTGCGAGGGCCGCTCGGCCGGCAGCATCCTCGGGGAGAGCAGCACCGAGGCCAGCAAGACGCTGCCCGCCATCGAGGTGAGGCCCGGGCCCGGCGGTCTCGCGCCTCCCCGCCCCCGAGATTCGCGCGCTGGTATTCCTCGTGTAGTTCATGGCGGTTATTATTACTGCCGTTGCTATTGTTGGAGCGGACAATACTCTCACCTGGCCCCGGATTCCAAAGGACATTCCAGGAAAGGCCTCCTTCCGGGCACTTGGCAGTATCGATCGAAATCATCACTGCCGGGAAAGGCGAGGTAGCTAGCCTCCTGGCCCACAAGGGAGGCCCTAGTAATTGGAGTGGCCCTGTTTGAATCCCTATTCTGCCATTTACTAGCTGTGCAACCTTGGGCTGGTTATTCGGTCCCTCTGTGCCTCAGTTTCCTTCTCTACAAAATGGGATAATAATAATAACAACAACAACTAACCACCAGGGGTTGTCGGGAGGCGTGAATGAGTTAAGGACACCTGCCAAGGGCCTCCAACATGTTCTGTGCTCAGGAGAGATGAACTGGTGTTAGGACTATTGCCATCCTGACTCATAGGCCTGGCCATTCTGCTTCTAGGAAATTGACGATGTAGGTAAGCCAGCCTCTGGGTGGAAAACAGGGATGTGCCAGATTATCCCCTGCAGCCTTGTTGTGTAAAGAGTTGGAAACTGCAGAGGTAATCAGCGGGGCACTGGTGGGATAATCCGTGAACATCTATCTACACATTGGAATCCTATGCAGCCAAGCATCTGTGTGTGTGTGTGTGCGCGCGGATAAATATAAACACATACGGTTCACACAGAAAGATTTTATTTTATTTTATTTTATTTTTTTTAAAGATTTATTTATTTGAGAGAGCGAGAATGAGAGAGAGAGAGAGTACATGAGAGGGGGGAGGGTCAGAGGGAGAAGCAGGCTCCTCGCTGAGCAGGGAGCCCGATGTGGGACTCCATCCCGGGACTCCGGGATCATGACCTGAGCCGAAGGCAGTCGCTTAACCAACTGAGCCACCCAGGCGCCCCACACAGAAAGATTTTAAAATGAAGCTGTCCCCTAGGTACTGATGTGGAACCATCTCCAAGATATATTAATAAACCAAAAAAAAATTTTTTTGAGGCGCAGAACCCTCCATAGGGGATTATACTACCTTTGGTGTTAAAAAGGGGGGAAAATAAGATTCTCTATTTGTATTTGCTGGTATGTGCCTACAGAAACTCTGGAAGGAAAAAAAAATAAAAGTCAGGACTTTTTTTTGGTGGGGGGAGTGCTGAATGAATAAGGTGCAGGTAAGGTTTTTCACTACATGCATCTCTTTTTTGCTTTACGGTTTTGAATCATATGGCTCAAAACTTTCCAAAATGTAAATTAATTTAATTAATACGTATTAACTTAACAGAATTTAAATTAAACTGAACAAAAGTCCACCACTCCTGCCCTCAGGCCCCAGGTTCCCCCCCAGAGGTGACCATTTTTTTTTTTTGAAAGATTTTATTTATTTGTTTGACAGAGAGAGAGAGAGAGAGAGAGAGAGGGAACACAAGCAGGGGGAGGGGGAGAGGGAGAAGCAGACTCCCCACCGAGCAGGGAGCCCAATGCGGGACTTGATCCCAAGACCCCGGGATCATGACTTGAGCCAAAGGCAGACGCTTAACCGACTGAGCCACCCAGGAGCCCCGGTGACCATTTAAAAAAAAAAAAAAAAAGATTTATTTATTTATTTATTTGAGAGAGAGAGAGAGAGAGCGCGCGCACACATGCGCACATGCCTGCCAGGGAAGGAAGAGCAGAGGGAGAGAGAGAGAGAGAAATTCAAGCAGACTCCACACTGAGCACTAGCCCAAAGTGGGGATCGATCCCACGACCCTGAGATCATGACCTGAGCTGAAACCGAGAGTCAGAGGCTCAACCAACTGCATCACCCAGGCGCCCCCAGAGGTGACTATTCTTGTCAATATCTCACGTATCCTTCTGGGAGGAGTTTATGATTATATAAGAACATATGTACATACATATGTACAGCCCCGCCTTTGTACATAGAGAGGAGTATAATCTATATACTATTCTGCACAGTGGTCTTTTTTGCTTAAGAATGTATCTTGAAGGGGCACCTGGCTGCCTCAGTCTGGAGAGCATGTGACTCCTGATCTCAGAGTTGTGAGTTCGAACCCCACGTTGGGTGTAGAGATGACTTAAAAATAAAAAAAAAAATCTGGGGCGCCTGGGTGGCTCAGTCGGGTAAGCGTCTGCCTTCAGCCCAGGTCATGATCCAAGATCCCAGGTCCCGCATCTGGCTCCGTGCTCAGCAGGGAGCCTGCTTCTCCCTCTGCCTACCACTCCCCGTGCTTGTGTGCGCTCTCTCTCTCTGACAAATAAATAAATAAAATCTTCTAAAAATAAATAAATAATAAAAAAATCTTAAAAAGAATGTATGTTGGAGCTCAGCTAAAATCAGCCTATCTAAAGCTGTCCCATTCTCTACCATTGAACCATTGCATGGGTGGGTGCTAATTCACTGTTCAGGTCCTCTCTTGGTGGGTATTTAGGTTGTTTCCCGTCACCGCTTCTGAGCAAAGCTGTAGAGAACGACTCAGTTCATCTAGTATTTCCTTCACGTCATGCAAATAACTTCTGGAGTTGGAATTGCTGGTCAAAGGTAATTTGATAGATATTGCCAAATTGCCCTCTGTGAGCGTTGTACCCATGACTGTTTCTCCTAGCTGGTGTCTGAGAGGCCTGGTTCCTTGCGCCTCCCCGATACAGAGCCTTTGTGTGCTTCTGGATCTTTGCCCAAGTTTTATTGAGTCTGAATTGGGTACTGATCATTCCACTAGCCCCGGGTTCTGGCCCAAGCTGCTCCCTGGCCATTGGCTCCCAGTGTCCTCTAAATTTCCCCCGACAAGGCAGATGGAGGGGCCCTATTGAGTTATATATCCGCTCTACTCCCCTGCTCAGAACCCTCTCTTGGCTCCCTAGTGCCCTCAGGAGGAAGCCCAAGCTCCTCCCTGTGCCTCTAAGGCTCTCTCTGACTCCTGCTGCCAGTTCCCAGCCAGCCCCTCCTCAGTCGCCACCCTCCAGCCACTAGGCCTTTCCCCATGCTGTTCCTCCTGCCTGCAGTGCTCTCCTCCTGAAGCCTGGTCACCTGGTACTCATCCGTGAGGCCTCAGCCCACCTCCGGGAAGCCTTCCTTGACCACCCTCCCCAGGTCCAAACTCCTTCATATGAGGTCTCCTGCTTCCCTCCTCCTCTCCCTCGATGGGATTTGTCCTCATAGGTTTACTAACAGAGCAACCCCGTCCTTCCCCCACCCTGCAGGAAGCAGTCAACATAGTGGTTACAAATATGCCTTTCAGAGTCAGAAAGACGTGGGCTTTAGTCTTACCAGCTGTATGAATTGAGGCGAGTCCAGTGCTTCTGCTGGCCTCGGTTTCCTCATCTGTAAAATGGGGTTGGAGTTCCCAGCTCCCACAGGATGCTATGAGGAAACCAGGAAGGTGGACCAGCACCAGAGGAGAGGCTCCCTCTTTACTCAGCGAGGTCGTTGTTACTTGATTTGGCTCCAGATATTGTGGCCAAAAGCAGCACGCAGGGCAGAACATTCTGGTTAAAAGAATGGTTTACTTTGAAATGTATATTCCATCACCGGATTTTCAGGAATGGGGCAAGGGTGATGCATTGAGGGGCATTTTCATAGCCCCTTATTTATCTTTAAGGATTTTGTTTATTTTTCCAATTGATGGGATTTTTAAAAAATATTTTATTTATTTATCTGAGACAGAGAGAGAGAGGGTGAGCGAGAGTGAGAGAGAGGTGGGGAGGGGCAGAGGGAGAGAGAGAAGCAGACTCCCCGCTGAGCAGGGAGCCCAAAGTGGGGCTCAATCCCAGGACCCTGGGATCATGACCTGAGCCAAAGGCAGATGCCCAACCACTGAGCCACCCAGGCGCCCCTGACGGGTTTTTTTTTCAACTTTGTATCCCATCTTTTTCTTTTTAAAAATTTAAAATCTACATGCAATAGACAAGAATAGTGCAGTAAACATGCCTGTTGCCTTATTTGCTTCATATCTTTCTCTCCCTTTATGTAGACATTTATAGAGGGAGATTTGAAAGTCAGTTGGAGATAGGATGACACTTTGCCCAGAATGTTTCGGGGTGTGTCCCTCAAGAACAACGATGTTTACCTACAATGTAGGAGCTATATAATCATAATACCATCACCACACTCTAGAAACTTAATATTCCTCCAAGGATATTATCTGATATTAAATCCATATGCTCATTAACCCCCAAATATTCTTTTTCTTTAAAGATTTTATTTTTCAGTAATCTCTACACCCAGCGTGGGGCTTGAGCTCATGACCCCAAGATCGAGAGTCGCAGGCCCCACCGACTGAGCCAGCCAGGCCCTCCCCTCTCCCCCAAATACGCTTGAGAGCTGTTGTTCTTGTTGTTCACTTGTTTAATATTCGGTCCAGGATCACCTGCTGCGTTTAGCTGGCAGGTCTTGCCATGGTCTGAATGTTTGTGTCCCCCTAAAATATATCCATTGCAATCCTAGCCTCCAGTGTGATGGCATTAGAAGGGAGGGCCCTTGGGGAATGCTGAGGTTATGAGGGCTGAGCTCTCATGACTGGGATGGATGATTTTATAAAAGGGACTCCAGAGAGCTTGTGGGCCCCTTCCATCAGGAAGGGGGACTTCCCTGGAGCCCGACAACACAGGCACCCTCGTCTCAACTTCCAACCTCCAGCTTCCAACCTCCAGCTGTGAGAGAGAGATTGCAGTTATTTGCATGCCATCCAAGGTCATGGTATTTTAGCGTAGCAGCCCGCACGGACGAAGACAGATGTCTTTAGTGTCTTCTGACCTGAGTTCGTTTCTCCATCTGACTTCGTGTTTGGGGATGTGGACATTTGCAGAGGACAGGATCGATGTTTTGTCGAATGTCCCGCGTTCCGTGTTTGTTGGCTGTTTCCGGATCAGATCAGGTTGTGTGTTTCGGCGGGAACCCCCCAGTGGTGATGCTGTGGGCTTCTCGGGGTCTCACACCAGGAGACATGGGGCCGCAGTCTGTCCCACCGTCAGTGATGCGGAGTCAGATCCCGTGGTTAAGGCGGTGTATTAGTCTCTCCAGCTGCCGTAACGAACTACCACGGCCTGGGTGCCTCGGACAACAGAAATGTATTGTCTTAGCACTCTGGAGGCCGCAAGGCCAAGATCAAGGTGTCAGCAGATTTGGTTTCCTCCGAAGTCTCTCTCGTTGCCTTGCAGACGGCCTCCCTGTCACCGTGTCCTTACTTGCCTGGTGTCTCTTTGTGTGTCCAAATGACCTCTTCTTATAAGGACACCGGACAGATTGGATAGAGCCCATCCCAATGGCCTCATGAACTCAATCACCTCTTTAAAGACTCTGTCTCCAAATACAGCCACATTCTGAGGTCCTGAGGTTTAGGGCTTCAACATATGAATTGCAGGGGGATGCAATTTAGCCCATAAGAGCGAGTGCCCAGCGGGGCTCTTCGTTGTAAGGGGACAGCTTTTCTTTGTAATGAGTAACTTACCTGTGGGGTGATACTTTGAGGCTGAGTTTTCCCCAACAGGTTACTTCTACATCTTTCCAGGCAGTTTTTCTGGCTCGGTGTCGGTTTTGATTTCAGAGAGTTAGAACTATAAATATCCAATAATAGGGGATGACCTCATCTGGACGTGGATTCAGGATTTTTATTCCTATCTTTCAGAGTGACAAACTGAGGCTCAGAGAGGGGAAGTTACTTGCTCAGGGGCACCCAGCAAGTTTACTGTAGTAATTACTAAGCACTCCTCTGTGCCCGGTACTTAATAATACGCATTCTACCCATAAAGATGGAATAGAGAGGTTTATCATGCAGATGGCCAGTGATAGAGCCTGGTACCAGGTCTGGCTTATCCCAAGGCCTCCTGTGACATCTTAAAGATGAGAAGATTTCAGCCTTGCAGTTCTCATGAATCCTGAGACTGTTGACTCTGAGCTTTTCTGAATCTCCTAATATTGCAGTGGGGAGCTGGTTAAATGAATAGCTTTAACCCCATCTGACTCAGTGGTATTTATAGACAATAGTATGTCCCTCTACTCATAATCATCCCCCAAATCCATAATGCCCTAATATGAAGGAGAAATAAAAGGAAAACAATACAGCATAATAAGCACCTTTATTTCAATGTGTAAATGCTCAGGCACAGCCCCAGGGGATCATGATGAAGGTGGCAGTTGCTTGGACCTCATGAATGCAGGGGCCCATAGACAGCCTGACCCAGCCGGGTGGATTTAGTGAATTAAATGCTGTATGGCCAGGGTTGCGGTTGGTAATGGGATCTTCCAAAGCGGCAAACAACCCTCAGTCTAAACAAAATCCAGTCTTCCCTCAATTAACGTGGTGGTCACAGTCCTTGAAAATTCAGTGATTTTTTAAATTATGGGAAAAAGAGGGGCATCTGGGTGGCTCAGTCGGTTAAGTGTCTGCCTTTGGCTCAGGTCATGATCTCAGGGTCCTGGGATGGAGGCTTCCTGCTCAGCGAGGAGCCTGCTTCTCCCTCTGCCTGCCGCTCCCCCTGCTTGTGCTCTCTCTCTCTCTCTCTGACAAATAAATAAATAAAATCTTGAAGAAAATGGAATCTGGAATCTGGAATAATGGGATGTTTCATACTTTTTATTTTTATTTTTTTAAGATTTTAATTTATTTATTTGAGAGAGGAGAGAGAGAATGAGTGGGGTGGGGGAATGGGGGGCGGAGAGGGGGAGAAGCAGGCTCCCAGCTGAGCAGGGAGCCAGATGCCAGGCTGGATCCGAGGACCCTGGGATCGTGACCTGAGCCGAAGGCAGACGCTTAACCGACTGAGCCACCCGGGTGCCCTTATTTTTGTTTTTTTTTTTTAAGATTTATTTATTTATTTGAGAGAGAGAGGGAGAGAGGGACAGAGAAACTTTAGCAGACTTGGAGCTGAGCGGGGAGCAGGAGATGGGGCTTGATCCCATGACCCTGAGATCCTGACCTGAGGTGAAACCGAGAGTCGGATGCTTAACTGGCTGCACCACCCCGGCGCCCCATCTCATACTCTTTAAATGCAGGCTCCAAATTTTCCCCAAATTTGAACAAAAATTTTCGTCTTTTTTTGTAGTTTTAAAAAAAGTTTTATTGAGGTATAATTTATATATACAAAATTGCACAAATTTAATGCATACATTTTGATGAGTTTGGATGAAACATTTTTTTAATTACAGAAAAAAGGGAAGAATAGTACAGTGAGCACCTGTGCACCCTTAACTTGTATTTGCCAGTTGACATTTTGCCACATTTGTTGTATCTGCCACGCTCCTCCATACAAACTCATGGGCATGCGCGCACACGGACAAATGCACACATTGTTTTTGCTAAACTATTTGCACCGTGCGTTGTAGATATCATATTACTTCACCGCTAGATATTTCAGTGGGCACCTCCTTCAAATGAGCTCCCGTGTGGTGACAATATTATTAGCATCCCTAGGAAAATTAAAGATATCCCATGGTATCACCCAAAGTGTCAAATTTCCCAGTTGTCCCAGAGTATACTTTATAGTTGTTTCTTCCTCCTCAATCCAGGATCCGATTACGGATCCTATGTTGTATTTGGTTGTCATGTCGCTCTGACCTCTCCCGCCTCCCCCCAACTATTTTTAAATCAAGTTGCAATTGATCAAATCTACATGTACAGCCCTATACATTTTTACATATGTATACACTGTGTAATTACCAGCCAGGTCCAAATATATTATTTGTTTGATTTTCACTGAAATATGTTGCCCATCTTTTTACCGTCTTTCACGACACTGATTTTTTTCACCTGACGACCCGCGATTTGGGCTCGTTTGAGGAATCACGGTGAGATTCGGGTGACATACTCCAGAGGGTTGTCAAAGAAGAGATGTCGTGCCTTCCCAGTGCACCCTGTCAGACTGCCCAGGTCATTTTGACTCTGTATTGGTGATGCTGACCTTGATCACCTGATTTAGGTGGCGTCCAGTGGATTTTCCACTGTGAAGGTGCTTTCCTCCACTGGTCATTAGTAAATTCTCTGTGCGTGGTCCTTGGAGACCCTGTGTGCATCCAAGTTTTTAAAACTCATAGTGGCCAAAGAAAGCATATCTGTGGGGCAGCTATCCTGTTATGAGGCCCCCAGGCCACCAGCCAGAAGCCTTTGGTTTAGGATCTCAGAGGGGTCTTAAGCAAACCCCCTTCCATCATCCTGGGGGAGAAGGTTGGGGAGCTATCAAAGGAGGCCCCAGGGAGTTTGGATGGGTGCAGGTGTCTGCCAGGGGACCCCCAAAATGCACCTGTCTCCCTGCAGCTCCGGGATTGTGGAGGGCTTCGGGAGGTGGAGGTGACCGCCTGCCTGGTGTGGAAGGACTGGCCTCACCGAGTCCACCCCCACAGCCTCGTGGGGAAAGACTGCACCGACGGCGTCTGCAGGGTGAGGCTTCGGCCTCATGTCAGCCCCCGGCACAGGTACTCGACCCCCTGACCCCCAACCCTTCACCCCAGGTCACAGAGATGTGGAGGGGCTGAAGATCACCCAGGGAGACCTTAGGGCAAGGGGCCACTTGGCCAGATTTTCCCCACTGCATTTCCTAGACGGGGAGACCAAGGCCAGGCCTGGGGGCGGGGGGTGGGGTGGTGGAGGGGTGTGCCTGGGCCTGGCCCCCAGCTGCACACACCTTCACACACGGTTGTATTCATCCCCATTTTGTCGAGGTGGAAACTGAGACTTGGAAGAGTAAAGGAGCACAGACAGCCGATGGCAGAGCAGGGATTTGACTCCAGACCTGACTTAACTGCAAGATCATTCTTTCTTTCGCTTGATAATTTATACGTTTTTATTTTTTTTTTTTATTTTTTTTTTTTTAAACTTTTTTTTTTTTTTTTTTTAAAGATTTTATTTATTTATTTGAGAGAGAGAGAATGAGAGACAGAGAGCATGAGAGGGAAGAGGGCACAAGGAGAAGCAGACCCCCTGCTGAGCAGGGAGCCCGATGTGGGACTCGATCCCGGGACTCCAGGATCATGACCCGAGCCGAAGGCAGTTGCTTAACCAACTGAGCCACCCAGGCGCCCCAATTTATACGTTTTTAATAAACAAAAAAATAAAAGGTTCAGAAAGACCGTACAGTGAAAAATAAATTTCCTTCCACCTTTGGTCGTGCAGCTGTCAGTGGCCCGCCCTTCCTGGAGGCAATTAAAAATATGCTATGCATGTATATTTTTTCTCCCCTTACAAATGGTAGCAGACATTTGTACCTCGTTGTTAAGTTCCAGTACATCTTGGAGATCATTCCTGTAAGCATTTAGAGCTGCCTTATCCTTTTTCTTGGCTGCATAGTATTCCAATGTACAGCTGTACACCATTAATTGAACAAGCCCCCCTAGTAATGGGCCCTTAGGATGGTTCCAAGCTCCTGTGGTCCTGTTACTAAATGCATGGCTTTATGTATATATCATCTCTTCTCTATCCTAGAGATGAACTCGCTGGCTCTGACTTCAGTGATTTACTCTCTGTAAACTTTCAGTGACTTATAAATTTAGCCAAGGTGTAAGGTCCGTGAGAGCAGGGATTTTGTCTCTTTTGTTCCCCGCTGTGTCCCCCCTGTGTCCCCCCACATGCTGCCTGGCACACAGTAGGCGCTCAGGAAATATTTGTGGAATGAATGAATGCCGCCATATTGTCCTCCCGTATGTAATTGCTGATTACATTTACAGTCCCGCCCACCGTGGGTGAGAGTGCTTGATTCTTCACAACTTCACCGGTAGAGAGCGTCACCAAACGTTTTGATCCTTGCTGTGTTGATGAGCTTTTTAAAAATTGGGATCGCATTGATGTTTAATTTGCAGTTTTCTTATTATAAAGGAGGTGGGCTAGTGTTTTCATGTGGTAAAGATGAGGGGCATTCCCAGGTGCTCTCGGAGAGTCCCCAACACTCCTGAGAGGTTGAAACACCAGGCCGCTCCTAATGCTGGGGCCCCTGAGACTGTGAGCCCCAAGGCAGCATCTTTGCTGGAGTCCTCCTGTGGGTTAGGGCTAGATCTGCCTCTTCATGAGTACTTCCCTTCACCCATTCCTCCCCACTCCCCATTCAGCTTCAACAATCTGGGCATCCAGTGTGTGAGGAAGAAGGAGATCGAGGCCGCCATTGAGCGGAAGATTCAGCTGGGCATCGACCCTTACAATGGTGAGTCCCAGAAACTAGCCTGACTGTCGTGTCCTCCTGAACCCCTCGTGCCCTCGGCCACCCCGTCCCCTCCCCTTCTCCCTTCTCCGGTATCCACTATCTCCCCAGCCCTCTCTGCCATCTCCATCCCCCACCCTCAGCCTTCCCATATCTCTCCTACAGCCGGCTCCCTGAAGAACCATCAAGAGGTGGACATGAATGTCGTGAGGATTTGCTTCCAGGCTTCGTATAGGGACCAGCAGGGACAGATGCGCCGGATGGACCCTGTGCTCTCTGAGCCTGTCTATGACAAGAGTGAGTCTAAGGTGCTGGGCATATTAGGATTGTTGCTGGCCACAGGTCCTGGAAAGACCCACGTACGATGGCATGGACGAACAGGGAGTTATTTTTATTTGTCTCATTATTAAGTCTGTTCGTGTTGATTCAGCTGCTCAGCAATATCAGGGCAGTGGTTCAGCTCTGTGAGTCCCTTGGTTGTGAGCTGGTTGCCACAGCTTCAGATATCACGTCTGTGTTCAAGGCATGAGGGGCAGTGTCACGCTATATGGTGTGCAGGCTCTACACTGCCCAATTCCCGTGGTCAGCATTTATTAGGTAGCCTATGGAAACGAGGCCTCCTTGTATTGCAGAGTGCACAACCTGTACCACTATACTAGGCAATTCTAGGGAAGACGCAGCCTGAGCAGTAATACTTTTCTCTTTTATACAGAACATAATATATTCCCCAGAATCCCCCCGGTAGACTTCTGCTTATGCCTCATTGGCAAGAACTTGGTCTCATGGCAGCCCCTAGTTGCAAGGGAGTCTGGAAGAGCAAGTATTTAGTTAGGGTTTCCATCATCTACAGAGGGAGATGGGCATGGAAGAAGAGATTGGGAATGGCTGTTAGGTTTTAGCAGCCACAAGCCTCAAAATGGGGAGGGAAATTAATCCAGTCACGGCTTTTATGTATGCAAGTGATAGAATTCCAATTCAAATGGGTTGAAGGAGAAAAAAAGAAGAAGAATTTGTTTGTTCCATTAACTAAAAAGGTCCAGAGGTAGTAAAGTGCTTCAGGTCTGGCTGTATCCAGGTGCTCGGCGATGTCATTAGGGATCCGTCTCTTTCCATCTCTCAGCTATCCTTTCTTCAAGTTAGAGTCATTTTTGGCACAGCCCTACCATGGTGGGAGCAAAATGACTGTATGCAGCTCTAGGCTTATATCCTACCAGCTTGGAACCTCTCCCCGGATGCCCAAAGACAGCTTCTCTTACCCAGTATTTTTGGTTGGAGTCTCAGGGCTCTCATTGGCCTGGTTTTGGGCAATGTGCTCCTCTCTGACCAATCAGCTATGGCCAGAGGGAGGCAATGCTCTAATTGGCCAGGTTTGGGGCACGTGATCACTGCTGAGCTAGGGAGTGGGTTCCGCCCTACCCGAGCCCCAGGACTGAAATGGGGCTGGGGGCTGTTTCCTAGAAGGGAAATGGAGGGGCTCTTAACAGAAGAAGAGCCAGGACTGTTAGACAGGCAAAACCACAGGTCTCCACTACGCATTTCAGGCCATTAATCCTCGTCTAAGAAGGGTCTTGATCCCTGACCCTGCCAACTCTCGTCTGAGGGCTGATGGTCTCCCTTTGGCGGGACACTCACTGGACCTCAGCATGGAGGACTCGCGACTGTCCATTGACCCCTCTGAGCATCTTCTTTTTCTCCCCGGACCACGGGTCCCGGGGAGGATCGGACGCCCCGGCTTCCCCATTTCCCATCTCTGCCTGGCGCGGCGTGGGCACCCACGGGGTACCTGCCGAGGGTTTGATGACTGAATTCTCGTCTTTTCTTACATACCACTTCCTCCTGCGCTTGCACAGAGTCCACAAACACGTCAGAGCTGCGGATTTGCCGGATCAACAAGGAGAGCGGGCCGTGCACGGGGGGCGAGGAGCTCTATCTGCTGTGCGACAAGGTGCAGAAAGGTGAGGGACCTGGGACAGCGTGTGGGCGGAGTGGCATCGGGTGGCTTGCGGTGCGCGCAGGAGTCAGGGAGCCCGGGAGGGTGGGAGCATGAGACAGAGCTGGTTAACACGGGCAACGCAGTGGAAGGATCCAGAACTCTGGTTTTGGAGTCAGACTGCAACGGCCCATGGGTTCATTCACTCACGGAGCTCCTCACTCACTGGTTCATGTACAAAGATGGAGAGCCCTGTGTGATGGCCGTGCTGGGTGCCAGGCAGGGCTCCCCACCACGAGCTGGGGGGGGGGGGGGAGGAACTCTGACATTAAAATCCGCAATTACATAAATAAATGCTTTATGGTGGCTTGATAAGGAGATGAAGAAAACAGAGAATGGGAGAAGTATCTCCTCCACTTCATTCATGTCTGTTTAAATGTCCCTTCTTCAAATAGGGTTTTAAAAAAACAAGTGTGGGCACCTGGGTGGCTCAGTCGGTTAAGCCTCTGACTCTTGATCTCAGCTCAGGTCTTGATCTCAGGGTAGTGAGTTCAAGCCCCGCGTTAGGCTCCATGCCCAGCTTGGAGCCTACTTAAAACAACACCACCACCATAAAACCAACAACAGGTGCACCCTGCATTGCCTGGCTGGCGAGAGCTTTCTCTCTGACTATATATATCTTTTCTGTATCCTTTGCATTTTTTATCCTGTGACTCTGTTGTAAATAACATCACCACCAAGGGTATTAAAGAGCTAACATGTATCTTGCTCTTACTATGTGCCAAGCTCTGTTATAAGCACTTTCTACACTTCACTTATTAGATCATCTGATTGCCTAACAGTTCTATTAGGTAGATCCAACTATTACTTCCCTTTTACAGATAAGGAAACTAATGCACAGAAAGGTTAAGTAACTTGCACAAGGTCACACACCTAGGCAGGAAGAGACAGAATTTGAATGGTCTGTGCTCATAATCATTCTTCTGGAAAAATAAGAAAGAAAGACGGTTGAAAATAACTTCAGGAAGATGGAGGGACGCCTGGGTGGCTCAGTCGTTGAGCTTCTGCCTTCGGCTCAGGTCATGATCCCAGCGTCCTGGGATCGAGCCCCACATCGGGCTCCCTGGTCAGCGGGAAGCCTGCTTCTTCCTCTCCCACTCCCTCTGCTTGTGTTCCCTCTCTCACTGTGTCTCTCTCTGTCAAATAAATAAATAAAATCTTTAAAAAAAAAAAAAAAACTTCAGGAAGATGGAGAAAAAGTATATTTGGAGAAAGGGGATAGGGAGGAATGGCTGGAGGGGTTGTGGGCACAATTTTACTCAGTGGGGCCAGGGAAGACCACCGTCAGGGGATGCCACTGGAACCATGAGGCATCCATGTGAGTCTCTAGGGAAGAGTAATTCAGCAAAGGGAACAGCAAGTGCAAAGGCCCTGGGGTGGTAGCAGGTTTCACTGTTGGAGGAACAGCAAGGCCAATGGGGCAGGAGGGGAGCAGAGTGGGAGAACCTGTCACAGCCTCAGGGATCCCTTCCAATCCTTTCTCGTGCTCTGTGATTATACAGTTAATGTCTGTCCCCCCGCTGGGTTGTATAAGGCAGGGCTGTCATGGTGAGCAGTTGTTTCCCCCAAACTACCCAGTCCAGGGTCAAGCACCCATGAAGTTCTCAGGAAAAAATATTTATTTTTTTTTACTTGTTCATTTTTTGGGGGCCACAAGTTTCACTCTTTAAAATGTTTTTTTAAAAAACCATTATAGGGGCGCCTGGGTGGCTCAGTTAAGTGTCTGCCTTCGGCTCAGGTCATGATCCCAGGGTCCTGGGATCGAGCCCCGCATCAGGCTCCCTGCTCAGCGGGAAGCCTGCTTCTCCCTCTCCCACTCCCCCTGCTTGTGTTCCCTCTCTCGCTGTGTCTCTCTCTGTCAAATAAATAAAATCTTAAAAAAAAAAAAAATTAAATTAAAAAAATAAAAAATAAAAAATAAAAAACCATTATAAAGTGTACAATTCAGTGGCACTTAGTACACTCACAACGTTGTGGCACCACAACTACCTAGTTCCAGAACATTTTCATCACCCCAGAAAGAAACCTCATACCCCATTATGCTATATAAGCACTCACTCCGTTTTCTTCCTTCCTCTAACCCCTGGCAACCACTAATCTGTTTCTGTCTGTGGATTTGCCTCTCCTGGACATTTCGTATAAATGGCATCCTACACAATGTGGCCTTGCGTGGCTGGCTTCTTTCACTTAGCTTAATGTTTTCAGGAATCATCCACGTGATAGTACGTATCAGTGCTTCCTTCCTTCTTATGGCGGGATGATACTCCATTGTATGGATATCTCATTTGTTTATCCATTCGTAAATTGGTGGACATTTGGGTGGTTTCCAACTTTTGGCTCTCATAAAGTATTGCTACGAGCATTCGGACGTTTGCGTATAAGTTTTTGTTTGAACACCTGTCGTCAGTTCTTTCGGATATATGCCCGGGAGTGGGAGGTTCTTATAAAATTTTGAGTGAATGAGCACATGGAGATTGAGTGGTTCCTCTGCGCTGGGTCCTTGTGTTAGGCAGTGTTCCGACATAGTGATGACAGAAACAGGCCCGGGCTCTCCTCTTGCAGGGCTCCCTTCAGGGGGGTAGGGAAAGAAACACAAATTACAAGTGTGAATTCTGCTGAGAGGGAAGAAGACCAAATGCTAAAACTGGACGGAAGCACCAAAACAACAGGAAGACCAGATATGGGCTGGCCATCTTGGAAGGCTTCCCAGAGGAGGTGATATTTGAGCCAAGATCTGAGGAATGCCAAAAAGATGGTTAGGGTCCTGGGAGTTGGGGCCAGAGCAGGGAAACTGTTCCGCGTGTGTGCGAATAACTAGAGGCAGATGTGAGTCTTGTTCTGTCGTTTGTTCACTGTCCAGCCTCGGGCTGGTGACTTCACCACCCTGAGCCTCTGTTTCCTTATCCCTAAAATGAGTTGGTGTTAAGATGAGACAGGATCTCACTTATCTAAGAACTACACTACAAAGAGTTAGCATAGACTGAGAATTTCTGAGCGCCAGGCATGAAGCTAGTACTTTGCGTTCTAAAATAAAATAAATAAAATCTTAAAAAATATTTACTTTTTTAAAGATTTTATTTATTTATTTGACAGAGAGAGAGAGCACAAGCAGGGGGAGTGGCAGGCAGAGGCAGAGGGAGAAGCAGGCTCCCCGCAGAGCAGGGAGCCCGAGGTGGGACTCGATTCCGGGACCCCAGGACCACGACCCGACTGAAGGCAGTCGCCCAACCAGCTGAGTCACCCGGCGCCCATTTATTTTAGAGAGAGAGAGAGAGAGAGCACGTGCGTGCATGCTTGAGTTGGGAAGGGGCAGAGGGAGAGGGAGAAAATCTCAAGCAGACTCCCCGCTGAGCATGGAGCCCAAGGGTGGGGGGGCTCGATCTCATGACCCTCAGACGCTTAACCAGCTGAGCCACCCAGGTGCCCCTCTTAGTTTTATTCTTAAGAATATCAATATCGGGGGACCTGGCTATTTCAGTTGGTAGAAAGTGCAAGTCTTGATCTTGGGGTTGTGAGTTCAAGCCCCATGTTGGGCATGGAGCTCACTTAAATCAAATGTGTTTAAACTTAAAAAAAAAAAAAAAAAAAATATATATATATATATATATATATATATATATATATATATGTATGTATGTATGTATGTATTTTTTAAAAGAGAATATCAATACTGATTTGGGGGGAGGCTGAATGAGTTGGGGGCCCGGTGGGCCAGTGTCCTGGCTCAGCTGATGTCCCCACTTTCCCGCCAGAGGATATATCGGTGGTGTTTAGCAGGGCCTCCTGGGAAGGCCGGGCTGACTTCTCCCAGGCCGATGTGCACCGCCAGATTGCTATTGTGTTCAAGACACCGCCCTATGAGGACCTGGAAATCGTTGAGCCTGTGACCGTGAACGTCTTCCTGCAGCGGCTTAC
Organism: Phoca vitulina; assembly: GCF_004348235.1. Classification (NCBI taxonomy): domain Eukaryota; kingdom Metazoa; phylum Chordata; class Mammalia; order Carnivora; family Phocidae; genus Phoca; species Phoca vitulina. The sequence continues at coordinate 9,742,914 of NW_022589755.1, read as the reverse complement.
GGATGGGGTCTGCAGTGAGCCTCTGCCCTTCACGTACCTGCCTCGGGACCATGGTAACCACGGCAATCCAGGGTGACCCGCTGCCCAGAGACCAGGTCTTTGGCCTAGAGGGGCTGAGAGGCAGGAGTAAAACGCAGGCTCATAACTGCACAGACTGAGGTTCAGTTCCTGGCTCCACCTCTTACTGGTTGTGTGACTTTGGCCTCTCTCTGAACCTCAGTCTCCTCCTGTGTAAAGTGGAAGTAATAGTACCTATCTGATGGCATCTGGGGAGTATTTGATTATTTCTCCCCTCAGCATGCCTGCTCATGCCTGGCCCTGTACTGGGTGGTGCTGGGGACATAGCAGTGACCCATGATAGCCCCAGCCCTGCCCTCATAAGTCTCACAGTCCTTTAGTGTGGATGGAATTGCTCAGGGGACTCAGATTGCTCAGAGGGGGCATCTGACCCAGGCTTGGAGATGAGGGAGGGCTTCCTGGAGGAGGGGGATGGCTGAGCTGAGAATGTGGGGATGATTAAGCAGTTCTCCAGGGGAATTGGGAAATAGTGTTTTAAGCAGCTGGAGTAGCAAGTGCAAAGGTCCTGAGGCAGGATTGTGCCTGCAGTGTCCCAGGAAAAACAAAGAGGCCAATGTGGCTAGAAGTGGATTTGGGTTTCATTCTGATTAAGATATGGACATCTATTGGCATTAGTTGGCCAAGAACTAGAACAGCTCAATGACTTCCTAAGTGGTCTCTATAATTAATTCTTAATTATTATTATTGATGGATAATGTTGCCCCTGGTATCTCCTGAACAGACAGCTATGGCGTGGACAAGAAGCGGAAACGGGGGATGCCTGACGTCCTCGGGGAGCTGAACAGCTCTGGTGTGTCCCCTCTGCCCCTTTCCACACTCATCTCCGGATTCCTGGGAGGGGATGGCTAAGCCCTAGGCTGGGGAGGGTCCAGGGTTCCTCATCTCTGCCTTCCCTCAGACCCCCATGGCATCGAGAGCAAACGGCGGAGGAAAAAGCCAGCCTTCCTGGATCACTTCCTGCCCAACCCCAGCTCAGGTGAGTCGTGGCTCAGGTGGGTCTGAGGGTGAGCTGCAGCCCTGCTTCTGGCGTCTTCAGGCTCCGCCCCCCCGCAAAGCTCCCCTAAGGCCAGGAACTCACATCTTAGGCAGCAGCATGAAGTAGAAAGAACAGTTCTGGACACAGTCTGGAGGCTCCAATCTCTGCTGGGCCATTCTCGGGCTGTGTGATCCTCACCAAGTTGCTCCATCTCTCAGAGCCTCAGGGTCTCCTCTGAAAAGTTTCACTGTATACCTCCCTCATTGACCTTTTAGATTTTAATGAATTTATTTTTACAGATACTATATAACCGGTGGGCACATAAGTGCAGTTTGTATGTTTACTCATTGAATTTAAATCGCATCACTCCTCCCCCCCCCGCCCCATCGTTTTACTGGTGAAGAAACCAAGGCCCAGAAAGGTGAAGTCTCTTAGCTGAGGTCACCGAGTCTACGGTGGAGCTGGGAGCTGTTCCTGGGCACGTGTACAGATGAGTGATGAAACACTATGTAGAATGGGTAGCAGGGAGTAGATGGTAGATAAACGGGAAGGGTTGTCAGAGCCAGCCAAGTTTAATTCAGAGCCTGTCTCTAGCCCAGCCACCCTCTGGCCTGTTCTCCCCACACCTTTATCTCAACTCACACGCCAGCCTCCACTTCCCATGGACTGCAGCCCTATCTGGCTGCCATCAGAAGCCTCCCCACCTGCTGACCACTAGCTCTAAGAACGCTGCCCCCCAATACCCCAGCTACCGCAGGGTCCCAGCTCCCATCCGACCCGCCAACAGCCAACCACTCAGAGTCTGCTGAGCCTGGACCACTCCAGCCAGTCCCACCCTGGAGGTTTCAAGTATCACCTGTTGCTCCCCCTACCCACTGCACCTGGTAACCAATGCCCAGAGCTCCACCTATAGCAACCACCAATCCTAGCCCGCTTTACCAGCCTTCAATCCTCAATTTCCAGAGCCTCTCCTCATTAGCCCCCTGCCATTCATCTACCTCCTCCATCACCCCAATTTCTCAGTGCCTAAAGGCCCCCCGCCCCTCTCATCCTTGGGGCAAAGCTGCTCTGGCATGACAGTATAATGGTTAGGGGCATGGCCTCTGGAATCAGACCGAGTTTGGATTCTGAAGCCTGAATTTAGCCATCGTATGACCTCTTTGGGATCTCATTTGTCAGATGAAAACCTTACCTCTTAGGGTCCTTTTTAGAATTTAGTGAGGTCATATGACACAGTTAGTTAGCATAGTGGCTGGTACAGAGTTAGTGCTCAGATCTTAGGAACTTGCCAGACAAGAATGCCACCTGCATTTGTGATGATCATGTTTAGCTGCTTTCATAGTAAAACCCAAGTTAACAGGGGCTTCAACAGGCTAGAACTTTATTTCTCCTCTCAGATAAACATAGGTGAATAGTCCTGGGATGGTTTGGAGGTTGTATGATCATCAGAGACTCAAGCATGCTCTTGCCATTTTCAACTCATAGTTTCCATCTCATGGTCCAAGATGGCTGCCAAAGCTCCAGCCATCATGCCCACCTTCCTCCAGCCAGGAGAACTTAGTCACATGACCACATTTAGCTGTAAGGGAGGCTGGAAAATAGAGTCCCAGCAGCCCTGGGTCTCTTTCTGAGATAAGCATAATACGCCTTTGCTGCTGAGATTTGTCTTGTCTCAGAGAGAGACTCTCCTAATGACACATAATTTTACCTTCCAGCGTGGGGACTGGTGACTGCTCATTTGGGTCTCCCGTGTGTGGGGATTTCACTTTTTGGGGGGCCTCTATAATTCGGGGGAGAGGGGACTTTAGAGCCTCTTCAACATCCTTATTTTTTGGAAAAACTCCCCAGCCCTGCAGGAGCATGGTTTGAACCCTGGTGCTACAACTCTCCAGCTATGTGTGACTGAATTATTTTGCCTCAGTTTGCTTATTAAACTAGAATGGTGATAGTCCCTACCTCGGGGTTCTCCTTGGGATTAAAGGAGGCCACAGTGATGATGCATTTAGTACTATCAGGGCACTGGAGTTAGAGCGTGGCCAGAAGTCGCCGCTAAACCCACTCTACTTCCTTCTGCCTTTTCATCCCTGCAGGCCCGTTCCTCCCGCAGTCAGCCCTGCTGCCGGACACAGACTTCTTCCCTGGCACCGTGACCCTACCCGGCTTGGAGCCCCCCGGTGGGCCGGACCTCCTGGACGACGGCTTTGCCTACGATGACGCTGCGGCCCCCACACTTTTCACCATGCTGGACATGCTGCCCCCCGCGCCGCCACTCGCCAGCGCTGTCGTCACGGGCAACGGGGCTGCCGGGCCGGCTGTTGGAGAGCCTTCCGGCCCTGAGCCAATGACGCTGGACTCATACCAGGCCCCAGGCCCCGGGGACGGGGGCACTGCCAGCCTTGTGGGTAGCAACATGTTCCCCAACCAGTACCGCGAGGTGGGCTTTGGGGGAGGCCTCCTGTCCCCAGGGCCGGAGGCCACGTAGCCCCGAGGCGCTGGAGGAGAGGCGCTGGGTGGGGAGGAAGGGAGGTGGAAGGAGCCGTGCAAAGCCAACCAGGATGTCCAGCACCTCCATCCCCTTGGGCCACCCTTGGTCAGTCTTCCGACCTCCTCATCCTTCTGATTGGGACATCTTCAGCGCTGGTGAGAAGCTCCGTAGCACCGGTTTCCCCTGAGCCCATTTTACAAATGAGAAAACCGAGTCCGGAGAGGAAAAGGGGCTTGGCTCCCATGCACCAGCTTGTAAAGCTGCCTCAGCCCCCACGGGTGGGGGCACCTTCTCCAGGCGGATTCTGGAGTGTACATATGGGAGAAAGGTGCAGATCCTCAGCTCTCCTCCCCCGAGCTTGAAGGTGGGGGGTAAAGGTTGTTTGTTCTGAGTCTTCCCAATAAAGATGAGTTTTTGAACCTTTGGAGTCCGGTCTCTTCTCCGCTGGGGAAACGCCCCAGGGCCCGCAAGCCGGAACCCTCCGGGATCGCCTCGGCTCCGCCTCTCACGGCAGCACCCTCCAGGCCCCGCCCCTCCCCTCCCGGGCCCGCCCTTCGCGTCGGCGGAAGCGCGATCCGCCACGTTCCGCCCCTCCCCTTCGTGCGGCCTCCCACTTCCGCTTCCGGTGCGGGCCGCGCGCGAGCGCTGCGGTGGGAGGCGGCGACGAGCCGGTGAGTGCAGGCAGCGGGCCCCGACCTCCTGGCTTTCGGGCGGGCGTCAGTCCAGCTTCGCCCTCGTCTCGGCCTCTCCCCGGGCTGCTGTGAGCCTCTGCTCGGCCCCAGCCCCGAGGGCCGCTGGCCCCGCACCCCCTCCGGCCTGCGGCGTCTCAGGCCGCGCCCCTGCCCCCGCTGTGGGCCCGAACTCGCCGTGTCGGATCCCGCCGCTTACCATAGGCCCCGCCCCCTTGTCAAAAACCTTCGCCCGAACCCCGAGGCCCACACCGGGTCCTCGATCCCAGTCCAAACCCCTGGGCTCCGCCCCTGTCTACAAGCCTTGCCCCCGAGCTCAGCCCACCCACTCCTGTCTGCCGGCTCCGCCTCCCTCATTCTCTACTCCGTTTTTCATCGCCCCACCTTCCCCCGCCCCCGCCATTCAGATTTCTTCTGTAGATCTCAGCCTCTCTCTGGTCTTTATTTACAGCACCCCCCCCATGTTCCCCACCTCCCCCAAGCGTTGTCGTCTTCCGTCCACGCCCTTCACCTGCCCTCCATCTCCGCCACCCCCCCATTCCCCCATCTCCGCCCCATACCACCGCTCTGTTCCCATAAAGTCTTCTTCGCCTGCATTCATTCCTTACCCCCACGGGTAGCCCCATTTCAGCTCTTCTCCCCCCCTGAACTACAGCCCCACCAGTCTAGGGTCTGCCTCCAGACCTTATTTCAAACACTCACTTCTAGCATTCCAAAACCTTACGTCCTTGATTCTAGTGCCCTGAACCCAGGACACTCCTTTCCCAGGGATGCTCTTTCCGGAATCTCCTGGGGGGTTTTCAGAACGCCCAAGGTACTGGATCAGAGTTGTCAGGAATACGCTTTGGCATCTGGCACGCAGTTCTGCAGCCTCACTTCCCTTCCCTGAAGCTGGTGTTTAGGATCGGCTCTGTTACCAGCTTGTTAGGTGACTTTGATTCTGCCCATATGGTTTCTGCAGCCCATCTGACACTCCCCTCATCCCCCAGGTAGAGGCCCCCAGCTCGGCCTCACCACGATGTGGCACGAGGCTCGGAAGCATGAGCGGAAGCTTCGAGGCATGATGGTTGACTATAAGAAGAGAGCAGAGCGGCGGCGGGAGTACTATGAAAAGATTGTGAGTAACTGGCCTTGATCTGGGGTGGGACCTTTCCTGGAGGGTGGGGCCCCGGTCATCCTGGTGGGGTTTTGGGCTTGGAAATATGCCAAAACAAGAGCCCAGCTTTCCTCAGGAGAATATTCAATTCTTGAGCATCCTCATAGGTAAAAACCAGAGGCATTCTCTTGGTTCTGGTATGTTGTCTTGTTTGGTGTGGCCTCAGAGTACAGAGCTGGTGTTAGCAGGAAGGAGGAAAGTTTTGTAACACTCAGAGCAGTCCAGATATAAGACGACCACCTCCTGAAGGCTGTCTGTCTTCCTGCTGTATTTGCAGTGCCCAGAAAAGCTCAGCTGTTCTTAAGATTTGGCTTGGCACCCTGTGGGAGTGCCATCCATACTCATTTAAATGGACTCTGACCACTTTCCTCTCCTGTTTGATGCTTTGGTTGCTTTGGGAGAGAAGACCACACTCCATCTGTGACCTTAAAGGCCCTTGTGGTCTGACCTCTCCCAGGCTCTCAGCTTCATCCTTGGGTAGCTCCACTGGCCTTTTTTCCCCATCTCTGTCACCATAGGGCATTGTGCCTGTCATGTCTCTCCTTACCTCTTTAACTCCTACTTGCCCTTGAGACCCCAGCTTGAAATGGCACTTGTGTACTGGGCTCAATTCTCCTGTTAGATGATATTAATATAGATGTTCCCATTTACTGCTGCATTCCTGCTTTAGCCTCCTACCTGGTCTCCTAGCCTTCATTCCTGCCCCCCTCCAAGTCATCCTCTTCAGCAGGGCTAGAGAGGTCTTTCTAAAGCACAGGGCTGGCGCCTCTGGGTGGCTCAGATGGTTAAGCATCTGCCTTCGGCTCAGGTCATGATCTCCAGGTCCTGGGATCGAGCCCCATGTCTGGCTCCCAGTTCAGCGGGGAGTCTGCTTCTCCCTCTTCCTCTACCTCTCCCCCTGCTTGTGCTCTCTCTGTCTCTCTCTCTCAAATGAATAAATAAAAAAAAATCTTAAAGCACAAGTCTGACCCTATTCCTTCCCTTGCTCTGAACTCCTCCATGGCTCCCTAGTGCCCTCGATAGAAAGCCCAGGCTCCTCAGCACAGCCTTCAAGCCTCTGCATGGTCTGCACTGCACCCCTCCCCGCCAACACTTAGAGTCATGCCACTCTGCTTTCTGCCTCCTTCCTTTACTCAAGCTATCTGACCTCCTCGTTATCTAGGGTGACTTTCTCTAACGCAAAAGATGTATAAAGAGTATCAGTTTAGCTCTCAGAATTACATAGCCACAGGGCCTTTGCATGAGCTCTTCCCATGCCTGGGTAATGACTGCTCATCTGTCAGATTTCAGTCCTTGAGGAAGTCTTCACTCATCCCTCGCACTCAGGTGTCCCCTATAAATGCCATTACAGCTCCCTGTTCTTCCTTTTTGGAATTTAACATACACATATCTAGCTCTGCAAGATTGGGGACTACTATTCAGGTCATCTTTGCATCCTCAGCTTGGGGTCAACAAATACAGCTTGAAAGAGTAATCGAGTAAATCTACTAATAGTAGCAGTTACCGTTTTAATTGCTCCTTCCAGGCACCCAGCTCTGTGAGAAGAGTTTTAGATGCATGGTTTCTTTGACTCCTGAGAGTCCCCAGTGAGACAGAGGCTGCTATTACTATAGGAGAGGAATCTCTGAGAGCTCCTCACTTGCCCTCTGTCTTCCAGGAAGGAACCACTGGATCAAGGCGAGCCCCTCCCTGGTGGTGTTGGGAACACTGTAACATGACCATGAGGGCAGGGTCCGGGTCTGTGCCGGTCCTAGTTGAGGCCCTAGTGTGGGCCAGGAACACAGTGCTTAGGAAGAAGTGGCTGCCATGAGCTGTGGTGAGGGCTTGTGGTGTGCCAGACCCAGTGCCCACTAGTTTGGTGCATTCTTTCTAGTCCTTTGAGCGGCCCTAAGAGGTTGGGATTGATCCCTGTGTTAAAGATAATGCTGATAAAAGCAGCTGGTGCTGTTGACGCACACAACACATGTAAATATGTGTTGTCCATTACGTGTTATGTGCTTGACATGCGTTTACGCTTCATCAAGTCCTCACTGCAGCCTCGGACGTGGTTCTTATTTACGTCCATTTTACAGATGAGTGAACTGAGGCTCGGAGAGTTATGGTCTACAGTCACATAGCAAGAGGGCACAGCTGGCATTCTCACCCAGACTCTGAACCTTGACCTCTCCTAGCACTTTACCTGGGCTTACTGTTGCAGAAATAGAAGTTCTTTTTTTTTTTTTTTAAGATTTTATTTATTTATTTGACAGAGAGAGAGAGAGCAAGAGAGCACAAGCAGGGTGAGCTGCAGAGGGAGAGGGAGAAGTAGACTCCCCACTGAGCAGGGAGCCCGATGCGGGGCTTGAACTCAGGACCCCACGATCATGACCTGAGCTGAAGGCAGATGCTTAACCGACTGAGCCACCCAGGCGCCCCAGAAATAGGAGTTCTGAAAGGTGCAGCGACATGTCCAAAGTGACAGAGTGGAGGCAGAATACTAAAATGGTTAGGTCCTCAGAGTTTGAGTCTTAGGGCTCTGGGTTCCAATTCTAGCTCTTCTGCTTATGTACAGCGTGACCTTGGGCGAATGACTGTCTCCCTGAGCCAGTTTCCTTTTTTGCATGTGAAATGATGAATTACGTCGAGTCAAGTTTGGCTGTGAAGATAGAAGTTTCTTTCTTTTTCCCCTGAAAGCCCCGATATAGCCCGCTCTGCTCAAGGACCATTTTGTTGTTCAGCTGAACGTGGATTCTCTTACCAGTGTCCTCTGAAGGTCTAAGAGGGCTGCTCAAACTCTAGCCATTGTGTCTGCATTCCATCCAGCAGGGAAGAAGAGGGAGGGAAAAACCTGGCTCATGCCAGTTTTTAAGAAAGTTTCTAGATGTTTGCACCCAACACTTCCATTTGTCCCACTGGCCAGAAAGTAGTCCCAGGATCATATACAAGTGCAAGGGAGCCTGAGAGGCCTAGGCCTTGTGCCAGACATACTGGGAGGGGGAATGGATGTTGGTTGTCAGCTACTGGTCTGCCATAGATGGGGGCCAAGCGCCCCCCTCACAGGGCTGTTTGTTTTGATGGGGCACATTGACCTCTGCGTAGGCCTGCCCGGGGTGACTGGCTCGGTAAATGCTGGCTCTTGTTCCTGAAGTTCTTCTTACCAGGTAGAGCTGGAATCGGCATGGTGTAGAGGAAAGAAGGCTGGGGTTGGGTCACCCTGAAAGGCCTGGGACTCCAGGCTCTCATTCTTGTTAGCAGGGGAGCTTCCTGGGCTTTATTTTCCCCCTCGGGACAGTGGTGGTTGTCGGCCCCTCTCACTGGGTGACAGGGAGGAACGTCTAGAACAAGAACAGTGTCTGTGGGGCACTTTGTGGTGTGGGCCTGTACAAGCCACCATTGTCCCCTCGAGGGAACGTGATCAGCATGCAGAGTGGAGCTGTCAAGCTGTGGGCAGCGGCCGACGGCTGCTTTGAGGAGGGGATGGGGCGGCTCACACGGGTCTCGTCTTATTCTTGGCTGGAGAGGAGGCTGTGGGGCGAGCATGGAGGAAGCCAAGGAAGTTTATGGCAGGCTGAATGGGTGGCCCACACAAGGCTGGTTTCCCTGCTCCTGGTTTGTCCTTGGCACCTGCTCTCTCCCCCTAGCTGACCCTGGTTCTGTCGTTGCCCTTGTCCTTGTCAACTTTCTTCTTTAATCAGTGGTTTGGATAAAGAAACAGAATTCCCTGTTGATAAGAAAATGGGAAATAGTTCTCAGTTCAAGCCTCTCCTCTAGAAAACCCCAGGCTGACCCCCCTCTTTACTCCCACCTCTGCCCAGGCTGAGTCAGGCATTTCCCTGGGCTCTCCCATCCCAGCGCTGCCCACTTTGGGTCGTCACTGTGTGGGACGGGTCCGTCCCCAGCCCTGGACTGTGAGCCGTGAGGGTGGGGCTGGGGCTGTTTCCGTCACGGCCATGGCCCTAGCATGGGGCCTAGCACATGGTGGGTGCCTGCTTATCAGTTGAATGAATGAATGAAAGGGTCCATGAACTCCTCTGACTCCATCTGATCCTGGAGGCAGAATAGTCCAGTGGTTAAGAATGGACTTTGGATCCTGCAGAGGTATTTGTACACCCCGTGTTCCTTGCATTGTTATTCACAATAGCCAAGGTGGGGAAACAGCCTAAGGGATAAAGAAAAGGTGGTATGTCTGTACGGTGGGATATTGTTCAGCCTCAGAAAATGGTATCCTGTCACGTGCTGCCACGTGGAGGAACCCTGAAGACATTATGCCTAGTGAAATCAGCCAGTCAGAAAAAAAAATGATGCAAGATTCCACGTATATGAGGTATCTAAAGTAGTCAGGCACTTAGAAACAGGAAATAGAAAGGTGGTTGCCGGGGGGGGGAGAAGAGGGGAGTCATTCACTGGCTATGGGGTTTCAGTTTTGCAAGTTGAAGTTCTAGAGATCTGCTGCAAGGTGCATGTAATTTGGTACATTTGTACTGTACACTTGAAAGTGGCGAATGTAGGGAGCACCTGGGGGTTCAGTCCGTTGGTTGAGCATCTGCCTTTGGCTCAGGTTGTGATCCCATGGTCCTGGGATTGAGCCCCCCATGGGGAGTCTGCTTCTCCCTCTGCCCCTGCCCCTGCTCATGCTGTATCAACTATTTAAGTAAGATCTTAAAAAAGAAAAAAGTAGTTAATGTAGATTTTTCATCATATGCCTTTCACCAGAATTTTAAAGAAAAATTACTTTTGAAATAAAAAGGAGTGGATTTGAGGGTCAGGCCCATTTGGGTTCAAATCCTAGTTCTGTGTGGTACTGGCTCGATTTCAAGCCAGTGGACCACACCCCTCAGTTTCCTCGTCGGGAACACTGCTAACCTTTGTCCCATGCTTGGGAAGTTTGAGAAAATATACATAAAACAGTTCAGGGCCCGTCTTTTAGGACAGTTCCTTGGCTTTTCCAGAATCTCCCAGCAGAGCCAGGCCCTGGACTTAGATTTTTAACGCAGCCTGATGCTTTTTCCCTTCTGCGGTTGCTGGCACAGCTGCGGCTTCCCTGGGCCAGTCAGTGTCCTTATTGCAAGCAGGGTCCCACGATGGCTGTGGGACCTGGGCATTGGGCCCGGAGCGGCCCCAGGGGCTGTCACAGGGCTGAGGGAGCTGTGGGGCCCGAGACGCATTGAGGGAGGGAAGTGAGGTGCGGGACAAGCAATTGGATTCCCGCAGCACCACCCCTGCTGGACCCTGTGGTCTTGGGCAGATCGCACCTCAGCTGAGTGGGAACAGCCTGGCGCGTGGCTAGTGCGGGATGGACAGTAGCCCAGCATTAGCCGTGGTCGTCAGTGAGTGTCCTTCTTGGCCCTTTGCGGGTGGGAGGTGGAGGCAGTGAGGAAGTGCAGGGTTTTGGGAATTTGATGCTGTGGGTTTTGGGGCCTCAGCCTCCTCATCGGTCAGGATTCATTCTCTCTTCCCTTGAGTCAGTGCTCCCGAGTGCGTGCTGTGGGGCGGGCCCTGCTCCGGGCGCTGCGGATACAGTGGTGAACAGAGCAGCGATCCCTGCCTCGTGGAAGTTACGTTTTAGTGCGGGAGACAACTGGTAAATGAATGTAAGGTGGGAAACTGGGTGGTGGCAGGCATTGTGAAGAGAACAGGTGGGGTTAGGGAGATCGAGGGTAAGTATGCGCTTGTGCAGGAAACTACTTAGAGTTGATGAGGAAGGCTTCTAGAAAGAGATGAAATAAGCCGGGGGGCAGCCACCTGCCAGAGCTTTGCAGGCCGAGGGAAGAGCGAGCACCGAGGTCCCGAGCGGAGCATGAGTGGAGTGGTCATGGGGTACTGTGGAGGCTGGCATGTCTGGAGCAGAGGGGGGAGGAGAGAAGTCAGAGAGGGATGTGGCCTGATAGGTTTTAGCACCCCCCTGCCGCCCCCCCCCCCCCCCCGTCCCAGGCCCTGTGTGGGAGATGGACTGCGGAGGGCAGGCTGACAGCAGGGAGCCCGAGAAGAGTAGCCCTTCTCGTGGCTCTTGTGGGTTCCTCGGATATGGCCCGCAGCAGGAGCCCAGCCAGGGCCTGGCGCTCGGGAGGCTCAGCAGTGGGAGTGCTGGTGCTGGATTCTGTCCTTTCCTGCCGCACCTGGCATCCTGACCTCCACACAAGGGCTCAGGCTAGAGGAGCATAGACTCAGGGGACGCTCTCCTCTATGTTGGTGCCTTCTTAACAGCTTTATTGAGGTACAATTCACATACCATACGATTCTGTGGTTTTCAGAATATTCACGGGGGGGTGCATCCATCACCACAGCTTAATTTTAGAAAATTTTCATGACCCCAAAAAGAACCCCATACCCATTAGCAGTCAGTCCCCCCCTCCCCCAACTTCCCAGCCCTGGGTAGTCACTCATCTACTTTCTGTCTCTATGGATTTGCCTATTCTGGACGTTTTCACATAAATGGAATCCTATAACGTGGCCTTTTTGACCGACTTCTTTCACTGAGCATTCTGTTTTCAAGGCGCGTCCATGTAGCACATGTCAGTTCTTCACTCCTTGTTATTGACAAGGTTCCGTGGTCTGAATATACCAGGTTTTGTTGATTGGCCATCCATTGATGGCCACGTGATCGTTTCCATCTTTTGGCCGTTGTGAGTTGTGCTGCTTGAGTATCGGTGTACGAGTATTTGAGTATCTGTTTTCGGTTCTGGCGGGTATATTCCTAAGAGTGGGGTTGCTGGGTTTTATGGCAGTTCTTTGTTGAAGAACTCACTTTCTGCACCTTCTTGTCATTGTTGTTCACGTCCTCTCCGTTTCCGCTGTCCTAGTGAGTGTGAAGTGGTGTCTCGTGGTTCTCGTTGGCATTTCCCTGATGAGTGGTGACACTGATCATCTTTGCCTGTGCTCACGTGGTCCCGGGGTCTTAGAGGCCAGTCTAGGCCGGAGTGCTCACACCTGGCTCCGAATGAGTGACCCGGGATTGGGGGAGGGAGGTGATTTGGGGAACCATATTTTTGGGGCAGAAGGTCTTGGGACTGACCGCACAGAAGGTTGGGCCAGAGCCCAGGGCCTTTCTCCGCCATCTCAAGGTCCCCTGTCCCTAGAACTGAGGTGGCCCCCGTGAGTGCTGCCACCCCTGTGCAGCTTCGCTTACCTCTGAGGCATGGCCCACTTGACGGAGGTGCGCTCGCTGCTGAGCTGGGATGCACGGGGGTGGCAGGGTCTGGAGCTCAGCACGTTGGTGACCTCCACCCTGTCTCTCCCCGCAGAAGAAGGACCCAGCGCAGTTCCTGCAGGTGCATGGTCGAGCGTGCAAGGTGCACCTGGATTCTGCAGTCGCCTTGGCCGCCGAGAGCCCCGTTAACATGTAAGACTGAGAAGGGGGAGGGGTGGTGTCTGTGTTTGAGGGTTGGAGCTCAGGAGGGACCTGGGGTGTGGAGAGACCTGTGGGGACTCAAGCAAGGACGGCCTGACCTGCATGAGGAGCTGACAGTCACCAGCCGGGGATAGCTGGCAGGGGTTGGGACGGAGGCCCCAGGGTGCAGGGGTGCTTGGGGGACTTAGAGGGGAATGGGTGGAGCTAGGAACACAGGCCCAGATGACATGGCAAGTACGTTGCCAGAGGGGATGTTTCAAAGTGACCGGGGCTTAGCAAGTGGCCCCTGGGACCTGGTTGGAGTTTCCCACTCTTGCTTGGTTCTGAGAAATAGGGCCCCAGTTTCCCAGGGTCCTATTCAGGCTAGGAGCCTGAATGTGGATTCAGGGGGATTAGTGATATGAGACTGAGAAGTGGGGGGTGAGGGTGTGGGGCCCATGGCCTGGAAAATCACAGGGAGCCGAGGGACAGGCTCCCGAGCTTGAGGTGACAGGGAACGGACGTGGACACTGGGGACCCTCAACTCCTTGCTTCCCATTTCAGGATGCCCTGGCAGGGGGACACCAACAACATGATTGACCGCTTCGATGTCCGCGCCCACCTTGACCACATCCCCGACTACACCCCCCCGCTGCTCACCACCATGTAAGCCACCTCCCTCTCAGGCTTGCCTGGCAGGGAGTCTGCACCCGGCTGCCTCCCCTTTCCCAAGCCCTTGCCCGCCTGTCCCTTCCTGGGAAGGAGGAGGTGTGCCGGCGGGGAGCCTCCCGGCCCGAGCCAGGCTCCTCCAACCCCACTCCTGCTGGCTTCGGGTGGGGCCTCCCCTCTCCCTCTGATCTCAAGACTTTGGCCTCCCCCAAAGCTCCCCAGAACAGGAGTCAGACGAGCGGAAATGTAACTACGAGCGCTACCGAGGCCTGGTGCAGAACGACTTTGCCGGCAGTGAGTGAGCTGGGGCGTGGCAGGCGGGTTGGGCGTCCGTGGACACCGGGAGGCCACTTTTATTTACCCCAGTGCTTTCTCCTCCGGGATCTCGGGTTTGCTCCCCGCTCTTTTCTCTTGGGCCTCCTTCTCTGGTCCCAGTACGGGCCGAGTCTGCTGAGCGAGATGGTCCTGCCGGGGTCACTTCTACATCCCACACCCCCTGCCTCTCTGGTCTTTTGTCCTAAAAAATTGGGGAAAATAGCAAGAACACATTGTGTCTCCTCTGTGTCTTTCCCCCAGTCTTTTTGGGTCGGAACGTCACTTGTGAAGAGGAAATTTCTTTTAGGAATTGTTTAGGAATATTTAGAGTTTGGCAATCTGCCAAGCGTTTGTATATGTCAGTGTCATTCTCCAAGCCGTCACTATGCTGCTTCACAAATGAGAAAACAGGCTCACGGTTTTCCCCACTCTGGGCTTGCCTGGGCAGGTTCGGGCCCTGACAGACTTGGACCTTTTTGTCGGTATTATATCTCATCCCATTGGCACAACCACCTAGCGGTGGCACCCATTTTACGGGTGAGGGCGTTGAGGCTCAGGAGTTGGTGGGAACATTTTGTCCAAGGAGCTGGGATTCTCACCCCGCCCTTAACCACCGCCGCCTCCTGATGGACAGCTCCGAGCTTTAGCTCACCTCCTGAGGACTGAGACGTCCCCTCCCAGGGTTTCCCTGTTGAGTCAAAGGGAAGATGGACCACACGAGGCCTTTTGCCTGGTGGGTCTCGGTCTCCTCCCAGAGAAGGGTGGTCATGATGGTTTCTGTCCCCCAGGGTGGTTGTAGGGGCCCAGCGAGGGACGCTTGAATGCCTGGCCCCGAGCCTGGCGTGGTCAGCCCCTGCTGTGGTTTGCTGTTCCCTTGTTTCTTTGTTTCTAAGATGGACATCTCAGCATCTCTGATACCAAAGATCGCCAAAGTTCTAGCAATCAGCGAGGCCTTAGAATCAGGGAACTTTATCATCTTTGATACTGTTGCTGTTTTTGCCTTCACCCAGGGCCCCAGGGGTTCTTGGTCATGGAGCCAGGGTTTCCCTTAGTTCGGTCTGACTCCGCATTCGTCCCTTGCCACCGTTCCTGAGCACCTGTGGTGTGGCTGGCACGCCTCTGGGGTTGGGGGTCTCGTGGGGGAGAGGGCAGCAGCCACACAATCACCAAAGCGGGTGGCAATTGCAGGCTGAGGTGGGCTGTTCTCTGAGGTGCTTGATGGAGGCTGGGGTCGGGGTGGGGTGGGGTGGGGGGGGAGGAGCTCTGGTGAGGAGAAGGAGGCTGCAGAAGAGGCCTTTGGGAGGGTGGGCGCAGGCAGTCTGCGGGGCTGGAGCAGGGAGAGCGAGGCAGCTCGGGTGAGACAGGCCAGCCGAGCCCTCTGCCACAAGTGGGAACCGGGGAGGGGCACTGCTGCGGGAGCAAGGGACGGTGCTCTTCGTCCAGCCCACCCACCTGACTTGACAGAAAAGCTGAGACCTGCAGTGGGAAGGGGACTTGCCCAGGGCCCCACAGCCAGTCAGGGCCGTGCCTTTCATTGCAGGGAAGGTCAGGGAAGGCTGGGGTACAGTGGGAAGCTCCCCAGGTCAGGTGTTGTGGCTAAACGAGAACCCAGGTGGCTCCAAACACGGGTAGTTTAAACGGAACCACAGAGAGGCCCGCGGTGGAGTGGCCCCTGGAGTCCCGCTGACATCCAGCGCTCAGGAGAAGTTTGTGTTTCTGCAGGGTCCACCCAGAGGCCTCCCTTGCGGGGATAATAGTAGCATTGCCCCCGGGCCAGGCGCTCGCTCTTGTGGCCCCCACCCCGCCCCCAAGTTCCTAGTGACCCCCCCCGACCCTCCTGCCGCTTGCCTTGCTGCAGTCTCAGAGGAGCAGTGTCTGTACCAGATCTACATTGACGAGCTGTACGGAGGCCTCCAGAGGCCCAGTGAGGATGAGAAGAAGAAGTGAGTCGGGGTCTGGGGGCACGCTGGCGTTGGGGGAGGCGGGAGGACTGTGAGCCCCACCAGGGCACGGCCTCCTCCGGCTCGTCCCCCTCGGCTTTCCCAGAGTCAGGGCCAGCGTGTGGCGCACAGTGGGCGCTCACGTAACACGCTTAGAGGGGGAAGCGGTGGCCGAAGGAGGGGCTTTGCTGCAGAACGTCTGCGCTGCGTTTCTAGCGGGGGGGCGGTGGGAGGTGCAGTCCGCGGAGCCGGCCGTGTGCTGACCCAGGCCCGGGTTTGCGCCCTGCCCACGAGGACCCCCTCGCTGAGCTTTGGGGCGCTCCCCCGCATCACGGGCCTGCGGGAGCCCCCCTTCCTGCAGCGGACGGAGCTTGCGGATCGCCCGTCCTGTGCCTGCCCTGCATGCGCTCGGCAGCAGCCAACGTCGCCCCAGAGAGGGTCCCCTCGGCCGTGTCCGTCGGCGGGAGGCAGGGCCTTACGTGGAGCCACTCTGGCTCAGGGAGGTCCCCAGTGGGCAGGCCCCTTCTCTCTCCGTCCCCTCGGCTGGGGCGGCCCCCTTGTCCGCAGCAGTGCCGGAGCCTCACTCCTCTCCTGCTGCCAAGGCTTCCCCTTTGTGAGCCTGAGCACTCGCCGCTCTCCTCCTGGAGTTTCCACAGATGCCACGGAAGCTTCTTGATGACTGGCCCCTACTCAGGAGCCCGCTTTCAGGATGAGGCTGGCTCTCGAGGGACGTCTGGGAACGTTGACTAAATGAATTTAGCAACACACGTGCTTGAGGCCCCTCCTCTGTCCTGGGCAGAGCTGGGCCACATTGTTACCCAAGATAATTCTGGGTCCTGCCCTCTTGAGCTTAGTCTGCTAGGGGGAGACAGATCTGTCCCCCAACAGTCAGGACCCCATGTGGGTGGGGCTGAGGAGCTCAGGATGGTGCTTGACCCTGCCTGGGGGACAGCTTCCTGGGGACACTGGAGCCGGAGCTTGGGAGAAGAGGGAGGGGCTGGTGGGAGGCAGGTGCAGAAGGTTCTGGGCTGAGGGGGAGCACCGTGAGGGGCCGGAGGCAAGGGCGCCCTCAAGAGGCTGGAGCTCAGGGAGTCAGTGTGCCCTCGAGGCTTGGCTCTGGGCTATGTCCTGCCCGTGGCCCTCCTGTTCACGGGCTTCCCCGTCCCAGGCTGGCAGAGAAGAAGGCTTCCATTGGCTACACCTACGAGGACAGCACCGTGGCTGAGGTAGAGAAGGTAGCGGAGAAGCCAGAGGAGGAGGAGTCACCAGCCGAGGAGGAAAGCAACTCGGACGAAGATGAGGTCATCCCCGACATCGGTGGGGTCCCCTCTCTGCCCTCCCCCACCCCGCAGTCCCTGGGCATCGTTTTCGTGTCTCGTTCCTCACCCTCTGTGGGGTGCTCCGCACTTAGGAGCGCCCATCTCTCCCGCCCCTGCTCTGGGGCACTCCAGCCTCGGCCGTCCTCCCTGTCTCACTCATGTGCTCCTCTGTGCTGGCTTCCCTCTCTGTATTTCTCCGCTCTCATTTCTAGGACATTGCTTTTACGATATTGTCCCCACCTAGGTTCTGTCTCCGTTCTCTTCCGCTTGGGTCAGCCTCTCCGTCTCCCTCTTTTTCTGTCTTCTCTGGAGAACAAGTGTTCATTCAGTTCCAGAACCATCCCTCACCCCTCCCCCACCCTGCCATTCACCCCCTACCCAAATACCCGTGGCTCCAGCCATCCACCTGTCTCCCCTCCTCCTCTCAGCCAGCTGCTGCTTACCACACATCCGGAAGGCATCCATCCCCCCTCCCACTTCTTCATAGTGCGTCTGGCTCCTAAACACCTGCCACCCACCCCCCGCCTCCCACCCACCCACCCAGATCTTCACCCACCGCCTGTCCGTCCGCATCCACACATCGCTGTCCACTGGTCTCGCCCGTCCATCCCAGTGCTCATTTGGGCCCTCATCCATTGCATCTCTTCCCCCCATCCCCCGCACAGCCCCTTGCCTCCGGCCAAGCCCCACGCCAGCCTGGGGATGCCGAGATGAGTGGACTAGTTCCCTGCCTGCAGAGGCCTCCGGTCTAGTGGGCATCCCCTCGTGCCCCCACCTCCCGGGGTGCTGCCCCTTCCCCCCGGTCCTCTCGCTCAGCTTTGGCCCCTGACAGCCTTTCTCTTGGTGTAGACGTGGAGGTGGACGTGGACGAACTGAACCAGGAACAGGTGGCAGATCTCAACAAGCAGGCCACGACTTATGGCATGGCCGACGGCGACTTTGTCAGGTGAGGCCTGCTGGCGTGGGTCATTATCCGTGCTGCTGACAGCCACTTCGTTCCTGAGCACGAGTGTGTCTGGCCCTGGGGCCGTGGGCCTCCCACACACAGGCTCCTGGGCTCCTGGGATGGGTACTGACACTGGGCGGCGCCCAGCTCCCTGTGACCTGTGGCCGTCTGACCCCCTAAAAGCTCCCTGGGCTCCTGGGCCTGGTGGACGGCTCCCCCTGGTGGAGAGCAGGCTTCGTTCAGCGGATTATTCCCTGGCAGCTGCTGACCGGGCCTCTTCCCTGGGCCACCGCCCGTGCGGATCCCATACAGCAGCCCCGCTAGCACAGTAGCGCGTCGGAGTCTGAGTGATCCCGTCTGAACCCAGCACCCTCTGCTCAGAACCCTCCGTGACTGCCCCGTCACCCGGGTAGCTGGGGTCCTCACCTCGGCCACGAGGTCTTACCCGTCCGGTCCTCCGCTCCTCCACCCACACGCTGGGCCCCGGCGCCCCCTCCCCAGTCCCCCCGACTCGCGGGCTGCTGGTGTGCGGCTGTGCCGGCGTCCGGGTTGCGTACTCGTGTGGCTCTCCTCAGCTGTCCCCTTCCCTGTGTGGCTCCCCCACCTCCCTGTTGAAAGCTGTAGCAGCTCTGCCTGTCCGCTGGCACTTCCTCCCCCGTCTACAATGTCTCTTCCCAGCCGGGTTTTCACCACATTACCTGGGTCATTGTCTTTCGGAACTTGAGCCCGTGAGGGCCAGAATTTTTGTTTGTTTATTTTCAGTAGTGAATCTCTAATCCATAAACTAGCAACTGCATGCCGCAGGCGCTCAGTAATAGTGTTGCACGAATGAGAGACCCCAGGATGGCGTGGGATCCCTCACTGCCTGTGGCCTGCCCCCTCCTCCGTTGTGACCCCCCGTCCCTCTGCAGGATGCTCCGGAAAGACAAAGAGGAGGCGGAGGCGATCAAGCACGCCAAGGCCCTTGAGGAAGAGAAGGCCATGTACTCGGTGAGGGCTGGGCCGGGGGTGGGGTGGGGTGGGGGGGAAGCGGGGGTGGGTGCCCCAGGGAGGGCACATCTCTCACCAGCATGGTGCCCGCCCTCCTCCAGGGCCGTCGCTCCCGGCGCCAGCGGAGGGAGTTCCGGGAGAAGCGACTGAGGGGCCGGAAGATCAGCCCACCCAGGTAGGCTGGGCTGTCCCCTGTGCCGCTGCCCTGCCAGCCTCATTCAGGGCTCTGGGGGAGGGGCTGGGGCTCAAGGAGACTCTTTGGGACCAGGCTTAGGCCTGTGAACAGAGTCCTCTGTTCCTCCTGTAGGGCAGGAAACGGGGAAGGCTTAGGGTAGGGATGGCCTTGTGGACACCCTGCCCTGCCAGCCACCCCCCCTCCCCCACCCCCGCTGCACTTGGACTCTTGCCAGGCGTTGCAGGCACCAGTGGGGAGGCGGTGCGGGGCAGCCGAAGAGTTGAGGGCAGAGTCAAGGGAACAGCCCTGTCCCTGAACTTCTTCCTGCTCCTCTTCCTGGGCCGTGTCCTTGTCAGATTGGGGGCAAGTGACTTCCCTTGGGTTTCAGTTTCCTCCTTTGGAGAAGGGGCACTGTCACCTCCCAGGATTGGGGGCGCACCAGTGCCCACTCTGAGGCCTGGGGCAGGTTGGGAGGAGGCGGTCTGGTGTGGTGTGGAGGGTCGGCCTAGGTCGAGGGGCCTCCAGACGAGCCTGCTGCTGTCTCTCAGCGCTGGAGACCCAGCGCCAACCCAGGCCTCGTGCTGCACTGCCTCCGGACAAGGAGAGGCCCCGAGGGTAGCTGTGGGGCTTAAGCAGTCTAGTGTGGGCTCAGGGCTTGGTGCGGGGTCCGGAAAAGCCGCACTGATTCTCGCCATCATCCTCCTTCCCGTAGGGATGCAGTCCGTGTAGTGCGTAAAGGTGTGGGCTAGGGGCCACGGGGCCACGGGGCCTGGCTTGGCAGCCCAGCTCTTTCGTTTATGAGCTGTGTGGCGCTGGGCAAGTGACTCCACCGCTCTGGGCCTCGGTCTCGTGAGCTCTGAGCTGTGAGGGACCCCAGCAGCCGTGTGAGAGCTGTCGTGAAGAACAGCTGTGTTCGTGGAAGTAAAGTGCTCAGTGCGCGGCACGTAGTGAGCATCCAAGACACCGTGGCGTTTCTAGTTTTCCCATCGTCCTCGTTTACGAGCGGGGACCCAGGTTGCAGAGCCAGGGACTTGGAGTGGCGGTGGGGGGGTGCTTCTGTCTGGGGTCCAGAGCTTAAGCAGGACTCAGGCTGCTGGAGTCCCTGTTGCTCAGGATTGGGAGGGGCCCAGGACGTAGTTTGCGGGGTGTGGCCACAGTTCAGGCTTTGGACAGATCGGAGGTGGGGTGCGCAGAAGGATCAAGGCAGGGCCTAAATCCTGGCCAGCAGCCCCCTCCTCACAGTGCCCGGTACCTGACCCTGGGCTCCTTGGTTGGGTGAGGGGGCCCAATTCCATGCCCGCTCAGATCCCAAGCCCCTAGTTGTCCTACCCTGCTCTTCTCTCCATAGCTACGCCCGCCGAGACAGCCCCACCTACGACCCCTATAAGCGGTGAGTTCCCAGGGCCCGAGGAGGGGCAGCCAGCAAACCTGATGGAGGGGTAGGGCTGGGGAGAAGGGGTGGGGGGGAGCAGAGGGGGGAGGGCAGTGTGTTTTGGGGGGAGTGGGGCGATTCTTAGCACCTGGTGTCATCTGTGGGTCTGAATAGCTTTTCTGGTTTCCAGAACGTTAGTTTGCTTTCCCAGTCTTTTTTTCTTTAAATGTGAACCTTCTTTAATCTTTTGATTGACTTATTTATTTGTTTATTTAAAAGATTTTATTTGACAGAGAGAGAGAGACAGTGAGAGAGGGAACACAAGCAGGGGGAGTGGGAGAGGGAGAAGCAGGCTTCCCGCGGGGCAGGGAGCCCGATGCGGGGCTCGATCCCGGGACCCTGGAATCATGACCCGAGCCCAAGGCAGACTCTTAACGACTGAGCCACCCAGGCGCCCCATAATCTTTTGATTTAAACACAATGTAGTTGTGTGTTAAAAATGACCCAGAGTGGCAGAAGGGCTTGATACAGAAATCAGAAGTCCCTTTGATCTAAACTCCCAGAAGTAAGCAGTGAGAGATACTGCACAGGAGGGCCCGGCTTTGCACACGTGTCTCCGGGCTGCGGGAGTGATGGGACAGGGGCCTTGAGGGTGGACAGCCATCAGCCTGACCCCTGTGCGCTCTTCAGCATGCAGTGGGAGGACTGTCTCTCTGGGTTTTGGGGAGGATAGGAGATGAGGCAGGTGCCTTTGGGTACAAGGTCAGGCACAGGTAAACAATCCAAGGACACGGGTACTTTCGTTTTAGAACAATGGAATCGTGTCACATTTAACGTTGTAGAACTCGCTTCATGGATGTCTGTGTTGAAGTGATCTTTTGAGGTTAAATCTGTAGATCTGCTCATCCCTCTTTAATAGTTACACAGAATCAGTCCAGCTCGTTGTCGCTCACTTTCTTGCTTATTTTGCGGAGGCTCCACACGGCTGGGTTCCTTTCAGCCCTTTGGCTCTGTTCGTGCTGGGTGTCCGGCGGTGCTCGGTGCCACGCTGGCCTCGGTTCCGGGGCCCTGCGCTGTGCGTGGTTAGCCGGTGGGCTCCCAGGGAGCCTGGCAGCTGAGGCCCCTCTGCCCCGCCCCGTAGGTCGCCCTCCGAATCCAGCTCCGAGTCCCGCTCCCGCTCGCGCTCCCCGACCCCAGGCCGTGAGGAGAAGATCACGTTCATCACCAGTTTTGGGGGCAGCGATGAGGAGGCGGCAGCAGCCGCAGCGGCAGCAGCCGCATCTGGGGCCACCACAGGGAAGGCCCCCGCACCCCCCCAGCCCGGCGGCCCCGCACCGGGACGTAATGCCAGCGCCCGGTCGGTAACGCTCACGCTGCCCGCCCTACGCCCCGGCCGCTGTGGGGGGGGACGCAGGGCAGTGGGGGGCCTTGGCCCAGGCCCGTGCTGACCGGCCCTCCGTGCCCCGCCTGCAGCCGCCGCTCCTCCTCCTCCTCCTCCTCCTCCTCTTCTGCCTCGAGGACCTCCAGCTCCCGCTCCAGCTCCCGCTCCAGCTCCCGCTCCCGCCGTGGCGGGGGCTATTACCGCTCTGGCCGCCACGCGCGCTCCCGCTCCCGGTCCTGGTCCCGCTCTCGGTCCCGCTCCCGGCGCTATTCGCGGTCGCGTAGCCGTGGCCGGCGGCACTCGGGTGGGGGCTCCCGAGATGGACACCGGTACTCCCGCTCGCCTGCCCGGCGCGGTGGTTACGGGCCCCGGCGCAGAAGCAGGTGTGTGGCGCGGATGTTGGGCTGGGGGGGCCCGGGGGTGGGCAGGGCCCCATGTCAGCCAGACTTGGCTCCGAGGGAGGGGACCAGGCCACGGCCGCTCTGTGAGGAAGCACTCAGTTTGCTGGGGAGATGTGCCCCCTCTGCTCCTACGTGTGGTGACGTGGGCTGGCGCACAGCCACGTTCTCGGGACTGAGCTGGTCCTGTTGTGGGGAGTTCCCGGTGTGGGTGTAGACAGGTGTGCAGACGCTCAGGGTGTCCTGTGGTCTGCATTGGGGACCCGGCTGGCCTCTAGGGCTGGGGTGCTCCACGGGCAGAGAGGCGCTGCAGACGGGGTAGGAAACGAGGCATCTGGGGAGGGGAGCATCCTTCCTGGGCTCTTGCTTGGCGGGATCAGGCCTGCCTGGGCCACAGCGGTGTGGCTCGCGGGGGGTGGGGGGCCTGGCTTCAGATTGTGGCCCTGCTCGGAAATTTCTGGGGGCTTCGTTTTTTTCACGTGTAAAATAAGGATAGTGTCCTCTTTGTGGAGTCGTTGGGAAGGTGTGACGATACACGTGAATGCTGGGTACGGTGCCTAGCGTTGGGTGACTGCTGCCGCCCCCAACATTGTCCCTTGTATTGTGGCATGCGTCTCAGCGTCAGCTTCCTACAGGGGCTGGCAGGTAAAATAAAGGGGCCAGGTGGGCCCCGGGGGGACTGGGGCACACGTGTCCCATCCATTCGGGTTGTCGGCTCTGCAGTGGTGGGCCCGACGCCGCCCCGTCTTGTGTTTTCTCACGAGAAGTTGAGAGTCTGGGTTGTTAAAGGATAGTTCGTTTTCTCAGCATTGCCCACAAATTGGAGTTTTGTAAAAAGTTGGCCAGCCGCTGCAGAATCCGTGTGTGGCCTAGACTTGGCTTCCAGGTCATTCCCTGTAGCCTGACCCAGGGCGACCAGAGGAGAAAGGCCTGGGGGAGGGAGGGGGGCCTGGCCACATCTCGAACTCCAGCCTGAGGGAGAGCCCTTGCTGAGGAGCCCCCAGGGTCCTGAGCGGAGAAAGGATGGGGCCGCACGTCCCCCGACTGGGTCTCGGGGGTCCGTGCTGTAGATTGGTGGGGAGAGCGGGCGAGGGAGTCGTCCCCGCTGGACCCCAGCAAGGTGAGGAGGTGGATGAGGTCACAGGCACCGTGGGTAAGGGGGGGCGCTGGCCAGCCGGGTCCTGCCCTCCCAGGGGTCGCCTCCCAGGGGAGCCGGTGAATGTGTGTCAGAAGTGAGAAGCGAGGAGCCGTTTCAGGGCGGTTGTATCTGGAGGGCGGGCTCTGTGTAGACACGGAGCTGGGCCGGAGCTGGGCCGGGGAGCGGCGGGGGAGCAGTCCCGGACCTACCGACCTACCGCAGGGCCTGGTGGGGGGGGGTGCCGAGCGGGGGGTCCCTGGCTCCTCACGGCCCCTCTCCCCCCCGCCCCGCCGTGCACCCAGGAGCCGCTCCCGCTCCGGGGACCGGTACCGGCGGGGCGGCCGGGGCCCCCGGCACCACAGCAGCAGCCGCAGCCGCAGCAGCTGGTCCCTCAGCCCGTCCCGCAGCCGCAGCCCGTCCCGCAGCCGCAGCCGCAGTCCGTCCCGCAGCCGCAGCCCGAGCCGCAGCCGCAGCCGCTCGCCATCGCCCCCGAGGGAGAAGCCCACCAGGCCGCCGGCGTCCCCCGCTGTGGGCGAGAAGCTGAGAAAGTGAGCGGGGGTGGGGCAGGCTGGGGGGGGGCGGGGGGCGGGGCAGGGTGGCTGAGCTCCGCTGTTCTCTTTCTCAAGGGAGCTCCTGCTTCGGGGCGTCCGAGGGGGACAGCGCTCTGCCCCGGGGGTCTGGCCGTGCGGGGGACACGGCCGTGGCCTGAGGGATCCGAGTGGGGGCACGGTCCCTCCCCGGGGGGGGCGTGTCTGAGGCCCATGGCCTTGGCTGTCTGGTCTGAGGGCAGTGCTGAGGGGGCGCAGGGTCCGAGGTGCAGCCGCCCTTTCTTCCTCCCAGGACCGAACCTGCCGCTGGTAAAGAGACAGGAGCTGCCAAAGTCAGTAAGAATTTGGAACTCGCCCGTCTAATTCCCGCCAGCAGCAGTGCCCGAGAGCTGGGCCCGGTGGGCCTGCAGGGGGGACCCGGGGGAGGGCAGGGGGGCCGGGACATCCAGCCCTGGGGTTGAAGCGGGCTGGGAATGCTCTGCCCCGTCAGGTTCTGTGTCCCCCTCCCCTCCTCCCTGTCCACCGGGGCTCCAGCTGTCCCCAGGCCTCCCAGACCCCTGCTGGTGGGCATCTGCGGCCGGTCCCTCCGCCCCACGTGCCCCCGTAAGTCCCAGGCTCTTGGCTGAGGTGGGTGGTGGGAGCTCTGGACACCCACCCCCTCTCCCGCCTCTTCTCCCCCTTCCCCAGCCTAAGCTGACGCCGCAGGAGAAGCTGAAGCTGAGGATGCAGAAAGCACTGAACAGGCAGTGTACGTCCCACCCTCTGTCCCCGGTCTGCTCCGCTCCTCTGCCTGCCAGCGTGGCCTTGGGGGGGGTGGACGCCCTGCCCGCCCGCTCCTGGACAGGCAGGCGTCAACGAGGTGTGGCACTTTTGGGGAGGAGTCAAGTGTGCGTGCCGTTCTGTTGCCCCCATGCTAAGGGCCGTGGCCATCTGGTTGGCCTCTCTGGGTTCAGTTTTGTCTTCTGGGAAGGAGGGATGCTTTTGAGGGTCCCCCTCAGCCATCACGTCTCTCCTTTCCCACAGTCAAGGCGGATAAGAAGGCGGCCCAGGAGAAGATGATACAGCAGGAGCATGAGCGCCAGGTAAGGAGGGCAGTGGGTTGGGGGGCCGGGCTGGGGGGCCGGGCTGGGGGACTGGGGTAGGGGGCTGGCCGGCCGACCCGCCCTCACAGCCACGTCTGCCACAGGAGCGGGAAGATGAGCTTCGAGCCATGGCCCGCAAGATCCGCATGAAGTAAGACCATCGCACTCCCCGAATCCGGGGCCACGGCTGCCCGCACTAGCCCTCGGGGTGGGAGAACGCCCGCGCGCCCGCCCAGCCCTCTGTCAGCTTGCTCGTTCCAGCCGCTGTGGCCTCTCCCAGCCGTGCTGGCCCCGGATGTACGGGGCCTCTGTGTCCTCCCTGGCTTCGCTCGTCGGCCCTCCCTGACCGTCCTGTCTAGAGTAGCACCCCAACACGCTCCATCCTCCAAGCCTGCTATGTTTTCTTCAGAGCGCTGACCCCCGCCTGGCATGCCCCGTTTTGTTTCCTTGCTTGTCCTTGATGTCTCCGGAGAGGGGACGAGAGGGCAGGTCCGCCTGCCGGGTTCCTGCTGTGTGTGCAGCCCCCAGATCAGAGGTGGTGCTCAGCAAGCCAGCCCCGCGGCCGGTTCTTCCCAGTTCGGGGCGGGGCTCCGCCCTGCTCCCCTTCTGTTTCTCGGCTCTTCGCTCTAAAGGGGACAGGCTCACGTCCTGGACCAGGCAGCCGTGGAGTCCGGTCCCGGCTCTGTCCCTCTGTGACCGTGGGGCCCTGGGGGTGGGCGCTGGCCCTCTCAGGCCCCACTCCAGCCTCCGCAGCCAGGACAGAACTCGGTGACGACCTCGCAGGGCAGCTTGGGGAGGAGCCCACTCGGGGCCTGGTGCGCGGTGCTGGCCAGGAGGAGGGTCCGTCAGTGGCAGGGCTAGGTCACCGGCCACTTGTTCGTGGGTCCTCAGAGCCGAGACTCCTTCGTCTTCCTCTCCTGGGGCCCCTGCTGCAGGGCTTCCCGCGTGGTGCCTAGCGTGTCAGCAGGCTGCTGGGTGTATCGTCACACACCCGTCGTGCGCTGGGCCCCTGAGGGTGCTGCCTGCCTCCGTCGGGTGGGGAAGCAGAGTGCCCGGGCACTCGGCATTGTGCTCAGTCGGATCCCGAGTTCTGATCCTGCCTCCGCTGCCCACCAGCTGTGGGCCGCCTTCTTGCCTGGGCCTCAGTTTGCTCATCAGTGAAATGGGGATGGAATAGTTGTCCCAGCCCACAGGCTTGTTGGGCAGATTCAGATCTGGGCCAGGCGAGTAGCAGGGGCCCGGTAAATACAGCCCTTGGGGTCGCGAGCCCCGGGCATCCCGACAAAGGCCGAGGAAGCACTTTGTGTGAGTCCCTGTGTTGTGAGACTACCTTAGCGTGACGGAGAAAGGTCGAACTTTCCAGCTCGATCCCGTGTGTTTGTTCAGCAAGCCTTTCAAAGCGAGGCCGACAGAGGCTCCAATCCTGGCTCTGCCCAGCCTGTATCCGTCTGAGCCCAGGGCTCTCATTCCCAAGCAAGGACAGCAGCCCTGTCTGCCCCCGGGTTTACCCTGCCGCTTGCACCGGGATGTAGGACGCACCCTCGAGTTCAGTGTTCTGGCCGCGTGCTCACGGCTGCCCCTGGACCCCGTCCCTTTGCCCTGCAGGGAGCGGGAGCGCAGAGAGAAGGAGCGAGAGGAATGGGAGCGCCAGTACAGCCGCCAGAGCCGCTCACCGTCCCCCCGTTACAGTGAGTACCCCCGCGGCTCCCCTCTGAGTCAGGCTGCAAGAAACCATGGTACGGTTTCATCCTTCGCTCTCCGCGAGTTACAATTCTTAAGACACACGTTCAACATGATGGCTTTAGTCACGAGGGAAAGGCAGGCTGCAGAAGCAATGCTCGTTGCCCGGCCTTGGTGCGGGCCGAGGGGCCTGGCTGGAGGCACAGGGGTCGCCTCGGCTAGAGGCAGCCCCGGGGCCCGGCCCTGAGCACTGGCTTTGTTTTTGCTTCCGCAGGTCGAGAATACAGCTCTTCCCGAAGGTAAGCACGCCAGCCCAGTGCCCTGGAAGGTGACCGTGCCCCTGCCCTGATTCTTCCGTCCCTGCCCCAGTTGCACAGGCTGGCCTCGACCCTTGTTAACGTCCCTCTGTCCGCAGCTTGCGCCCCCATCACCGATGCCCCCGAGGTCAGGAGTGTGTTGGTGTGCACGTGCGCGCACGCCCTCACGGGGGCCCCCCTCTCTCTCTGCAGGCGCTCGAGGTCCCGGTCTCGAAGTCCCCATTACCGACATTAGGCAGAAGCGGGGGCGGGGGGCAGAGGGATGGTGGGGGGGGGTGAGGGCTAAGGCTGTGATGCTGCTGGTTTTGTCTCTAATGAAATAAAATCACTCGTTATTTAATTCCCTTGACCTGGTCTCGGTGTCATCTGTGTGGTCCGCGTCGGCCGGCCGCCGAGGGCAGCTGGGGCCGGGGGTGGTCGGGTTTTGGGGCAGAAGCCGACACAGGAACCTCGCGGCCAGCCCTGCCTGTGTGTGGGTGTCCGGGTGGCGGCATCGCTCTGGGCACGGCTCGGCGAGGGCAGGGGCCCGCTCGGTGGGGAAAGGGCGCCGGCACCCAGCATGTGGGGGATGGGCCAGGACTTTGCCCAGGGGCCTCTGGTGACAGGTCCGGGCTTCTCCCCGCCCTCGCCTCGGCCCCTGCCCTGGCCTCGCCCACACCGGGAACCGGGAGCGCGGCTTTCTGTGCCAGTCTTGCGGTGCCCGGGGCGCTGGGGGCTGGCCTTTCCCCTCACCCCCTCCAAACCGGTCCGTCCAGCCGTCCACCCCAAGGAGGGGAGCCACCCGCCCCACCTGAGACACCCCAAGAAAGCCAGAGTCCACACGCGGGTGTAACTGGGCAGGAGGATTTACTGGCGGCGGAGGAAGGACAAGGACGTGGAGCAGCAGCGGCCCCCGCGCCGCGCCAGGCCCAGCAGCTCAGGCCTCCCCGCCCCCCTCGGGGTGCTTCTGCCGCAGGTGTTTGTCCAGGGTGGCGCGCAGGCCGAAGGGCACGCAGCAGTGGGGACACTCAAAGCGGGCGCCGCCGGGCCCCAGGCCGTGCATGCGCCGGTGGCGGTTGAGCTTGCTGCTCTGCGCGCAGGCGTACGAGCACAGCTCGCAGGCGTACGGCCGCTCGCCCGTGTGCGAGCGCCGGTGCACCGTCAGGTTGCTGCTGTTGGTGAAGTGCTTCCCGCAGAACTCGCAGCTGCCCCCGGGCCCGCGGCTCTTGCCCGCCGCCTTGGGCATCTTCTTGGGGGACGTCTGGCTCTTGGCAGGCTCAGTCGTGTGTTCCTTGGGGGTAGGCCCCCAGCTGGCCCCGCCGCCGGGAGCCCCGGGTTCCTGGACGCCCGCCGTGGCCGCCGCCCCGGCGCCCTCCCCGCTGCTGCACGGGAGGCTGCTGGCCGGGGCGGCCGCATGGGCGGCGGGCTCCGGAGGGGCCGTGGCAGAGGCCTGTTCCTGACCGGCTTTGGCCGTGCAGGGGCTCTGAGGCCGCGGCTGCCGGTGGGTCTTCTTGTGGCGGTTGAGCTTGCTGCTCTGGGTACAGGTATAGGGACACTGGTCACAGGCGTAGGGCCGCTCGCCGGTGTGCGAGCGCATGTGCACCTTGAGATTACTGAAGGAGCTGAGGGTCT
This sequence comes from Phoca vitulina, assembly GCF_004348235.1. Lineage (NCBI taxonomy): Eukaryota > Metazoa > Chordata > Mammalia > Carnivora > Phocidae > Phoca > Phoca vitulina. Next base: position 9,714,343 of record NW_022589755.1, on the reverse strand, counting down.
TCGCGCACACAAGGCAGGTGGGGCTCCGCCGGGGCAGGACGCTCATCCGGAGGCCCTTGGCCTCCGCTTCCGGCCCCACCACTGCTGACACGGCGGCGGCCACCTCCGCCAGGCCCAGCAGCGGGGCCTCGGGGGCCTCGGGTTCCGTCTGGTAGATGGACAGGCCGTGGTCCCACTGGGCATGGCGCAGCAGCTTCCAGGCCCCTGTGAACTGTCTCCCGCAGCGGAAGCAGCTCAAGGCCTTGGGGTCCTTGCGTTCTGCAGAGAGAAGGGCCGGGTGTTAGGGAGATGCATGAAAGCAGCAGTCTCACGCCCGCCAGGTGGTCGCCTTCTGCAGCAAAGGCCCTTTCCCGGGGGCTGAGAACGCACTGCAGGGAGACAGAAACTCCCCGTCCTCAGAAGCCGAGGTGCGGAAGTGGGCAGACAGACAAGTAAGGAGAATCTGTGGAGTGGATGACGACTACCTGGGGATTCTCTGTGTCTGAGAATCTTCCAGAGAAAAGGGACAGCAGAGTGAGGGACGGGAGGAGTGCTATTTTCTATTGGGGGTGGGGGGGGTCAGGAAGGCCTTACTGGAAGACAAGACCAAATTCTGGGTGCTGGGCGCCAGGCCATGCCCCCTGCTCACTGAGCTTCCCACCTAGACAAGAAACAAGAGTTCTGTTTTCCAGATGGGAAAACTGAGGCAGACCCACTTCTCCAAGGTCCCAAGCTTGCAAGGGTGGAGTTGGGGTTTCAATCCAGAAACCCCGGGAGTGCGAGACAGATTTTCAAAAAAGACTGTTGGCTTGATTACTGAGTGGGTTTCTGTGCCAAGCTCCAAGTTCACGAGTTCCACGCATGGTCTCCTATTCCCTGCCTCACAGAAGAGGGGGCCAAGGCCTAAGTGGGGAGAAGGCTTAGCAGCCACCTAGAGGTCAGGGTGGGGCAGTGAGTTAGGTCCCCCTCCCTCGGCATGGACCCCAAATTAAGAGCCCTCCAAATTGGATGTTTTCTCTAGACCCTCCAGGTACTATCAGTGAAGTACTTGCCTTTACTTTTCAAATTCTAGACCGTCTGGGATGGGGGTGGCTTTCCTGATGCAACACCAGGGTCAGGAGCACAGATGGGGGGCTGGAGAGTGTTAGCCTGGCCCGACTTCCAACTAGTTCGGCTCCCTAGCTGTGTGGGTGAGAAACACTCCTCTCTGGCCCTCAGTTTTCTCATTTGTCGGAATATGGGGATCCTGGGGATCCTCTCCCTTTTAGGGCTGTTGTGACCTCGGATGGAGAAGAACTGAGAGTTCTGGTCCATGTCAGCCCTCAGTAAACATGAGCTGAGCCCACGTGGCTGAGATGCCCACATTGCTCCAAGTCCAAGCACCTGGGAGTGTTCAGTGATTCCATCAAGGCCCCTCCCTGGGCCACCAGATAACCTGCTGGCTTCAAGTCTACAGCTAATTCACAGTCCCTCCTTCCCCTCCCGCACTACGGGACTCCCCCCCCCCACCCCCCACGCCAGCCCAGGCCTGAATGTAATTCCATCTCTCAAAAATCCTAGGAACTCATGGGCCAGGGGATGGAAATGTGCAGGTTTGGAGGAGCCTCGGCCTGCGATGACCAAGAGTTCACCATGAGTCTAGTACCATGTCAAGGGCTTTCATTACCTCCCAAGAGAAGGAACCCAGGTGTCCAGACACCCACGACCTGGCCCAAACCAGGGGCTTCCCAGCGTGCAGGGCTGGGAGATTCCATCAGAGAGGGAGGCCAGAGGCCCCTTCCCTGACTCCGAGCAAATGCACCAGCGCCTCAATCAGGAGTGATCAAGAGGTGGGACAGGGTGGCCATGCCATGCCTCCAGCTGGCCTCGGCTTCCCCTCCCCCAGGTTGCTGCCCTCCCCAGAGGTCCCCCTACTGCCACAAGGGTCCGGCCACCTGGCCAGTTATTTCTGGCCAAGGGGAAGGAGAAGTGAAACCAGATTGGGGGTGTGTGTGTGTGTGTGTGTGTGTGTGTGTGTGTGTGTGTGGCAAATCCCCAGACCAGTCTTCAGGGGCTGGCCACACCCTGTGGGCGGCCCTCCTACAGGCCCCGCCCCGCCCCCCCCTCCCCCCCCCCCCCACCACTAGTCCCAGCCCTAGGACAGGGCAGGCCCTGGCCACGCCTAGGCTGCACCCGATGGGGAGCGAGAAAAGGGAAGTAGTGCTCACTGCCCCGCCTGTCCAGCTCAGCCCCTTCTCCCACAGGAAGCCGGGCCCTTGAACTTGAGAGGGGGCCTGCATCCCGGCTTGACTCACCTGAGCCCTGGCAGGGGCTGGGGCCTCTGAAAAGCTGACAGTCCACCTTCTTGTGGTCCATGAAAGCAGTGATGGCCTCCAACGGAAAGGTCTGCAGGCAACGGCCGCAGGTCAACAGATCTGGGTGTTTGTCGGTCCAGGGCTGGCGGTCTGCTGGGAGGAAGCGGGTGGTAAGCGTGGGGTGGGGCCAGGATGGGGGCTGGGGGTTCCGAGGGAGAGGGAAAACCCGAAGGTCAGAATGGGGGCTGGAGGCCAGGACCAGGCAACAGAAATAAGGCGGGGGCCGGGGGTCGGTGCCTGGAGGAAGGCGTCCCACGTACCCCCCCAAACCCCCCGAGTTAAGGGGAGAGAGGCGGGGCAGGGGTAGGGGGCGCTCACCGCGAGGGTTGAGGATCAGCGGCGTCCACAGCGCCCACTGGTTTCGCTCGCCCAGGGCGTGGAGAGGGCTCCCGGCGGACACGGGGTCGGGGGAGTGGCGGGGTTCGCCCTCGAACCGCCCCGGCGCGGGCACTTCCTTCGGGGAGAAGAGCCCCAGCCCCGGGGCCTGGAGGGGCCGCGCGTCTGGCTCGGGCTTCACTTCGATGACGAGGTCCGGCATCTCCATCTCGTCGTCTGTGTTGGAGGCGGGCGCGGGGTCTACTCGGCGAGGCGTGCAGCCGGCCTTGCGGCGGGACATGGGTCGAGGGCCGGCCGGCCGGGCGGGCTGGCGGGCGGAGGACGCGCGGGCCGTGCGCGCTCAGTCCGAGGCGCTCAGGTGAGTGGCTGCGGCGACCCGCCGCGAACTCTTACACGTGCTGGCCCGGCCCGTGGCTCCGCCCACCGGGGCGGGGCCTGACGGGAGAGGACGGGGCGGCCCCGCAGGGGCCCCAGGCGGCAGCCAAACTCGATCAAAGCCTAACCCACTGCATTTTCTTAGGGACCAAACCTTAATGACGTCCGGGTCTCACCACCACGTACACGAGCAGCTATTCCTGATCCCGTTTTAGGGCCGGAGTAACTGAGGCACGGGGTGCCCACACCCACCCCCGAGAGAGAACAGTAGGGGCCACGTTTCTCGCTAGGCGCCTATGAGTAATCGGGACTATTTCATTAAATGCATTATAAAAATTCAGTGGGCAAACATTTATTGAGCCTTTACTGTGCACTGGGTTCTGTTCTAGCACTGAGGATACCGCAGTAAACAAGACAGAAAATAATCCCCGGCTTCACGCAGTTTATTTGTTGGGGAGACAGACTCTCAACAAGGTAACTGCAAAACTTAAGAGTGCCTCCCAGGATGACAAGTGCAGTGGGGCAAAATAAAGCTAGGAGGGTTTATAAAGGGACAGGGTTGCTGGGGTGGGGGGTGGGGGTCAGCTTTCTCCAGGGCAGAGCATGGTGGAACTGAGACCCGAGGGAGGTGAGGGGGCCAGCCGGCCTTGTGCGTTCAAGAATAACAAGGAAGGGGGATGGGCGTGGGGGGAGGCGTGGGTGATTGAGTTTTGTGAGAAAATGAGGTCAGACCCAAGAGGGTCTTTTGATCACTTTAAGGTCTTGGTTTCCTGAGACCGGAGCCTTGAAGGGTGGGGTTTAAGGCAAGGACGGTTGTGATCAAATAGATCTCCTCTGCTCTGGAATCACCATTAAAACCAAACAGGCAACTGTCTCACCACCCCCTCCACTCGGGCCTCCTTGAACTTCCCTCCGCAAAGCAGCTCACTCTGATCGCTGTTTGAAGTGGCATCGACACCCTGCCCCACCCTCCAACCCTGATGAGTTTCTTTTTCTTCCTGGCACCCACCGCACCATAACATAGAACTATTTGTTGACTGTCCTCTCTTCCCTCCCCACCCCTACCCGACACAAGCCCCCTGAGGTCAGGGCCAGGGTCTGTCCTCCCCGGGCTGTCCCCAGCCCCAGTCCGAGTGAATTTCACATGCTAATCTCCCCCAGAGTACGGCTCCAGGCCAGAAGGTTCCTCATATTGTTATTCAGGGCTGAGCTCAATTGTCCTCCCGCGAGCAGAGGACCTCCCTGACCACTGTATCTAATGTAGCCCCACCCTGCTGAAGGCCTCAACCATGACCTCCATCCGTCCTCGCTTCTTTCCCGGCCCTCAGCTTCCCCATCTGTTACCTAAGGGGGCTTCTTCATGGCCACCCAATTAAAGAAGCTCCCCCAACTCTACCACCATGACCCTTATTTTATTCTTTTTATATCACTCATCACAAGCCCTGAAGGATCTTGTTGATGTATTTGCTCATGAAGACCCTGTATCTGCCCCTCCCAGCCCTCCTAGAATGTAGGTTCTAAGAGGGCAGGAGTCAAGCCAGGCTTGTCCACAGGCCCCCTGCTCGTTCATAGGTTAACAAGTGTGTATTGAGCTCCTGCTCTGCCCGGTCTTTCAACATATCGCAGAGGGCCTGTGTGCCAGGCACTGGGCCTTGGGGATCTGGTGGGGTGGGGAGGCCCACGTAGCCTCTGCCTTACTGAAAAAGTGTGGGAGAAGGGAATTCTGTCTGAGCCCAGAGGAGCGAGGCTCCCTAGCCTTCAGGCCAGACAGTCCATCTTTCAAGGCCTGCTTCCTTCTTTGTAAAACGGGGTGGGGGTGGGGGGCTGCAGGGAGGCCTGCGAGACAGAACCACCACCCGGGGTCCATCCCAGCTGCAGCTCTCTCCAACCTCTTTCCTGCTGAAACCTGGCTGCGCAGGGCTTCAAAGAAGGGAGCTGGGGTTTGGCCTGCAGGTGAAGGGTAGGAGCGTGCACGTGTAGGGGGGTGGGGGGGTGCAAACACCAAGCTCCGAGCTTAGCTCAGCCGGAGGAAGTCTTCCCCCTCTCTGCGTCTCAATTTCTTCTTCCGTAAAGCGGGCACCCCGGACAGGCCCCACGTCGCTGGCGGGCCGCTCCGGGGGCAGCGCGGGGCCAGGCGGTGGGCGGGGCGGGGCGGGACGCCGGGGCAGCGGCGGCTTCCGAGCCCCAGAGCCCGCCCGCCACCACGTGGGGCGGCGGCGCGGGCGGAACCCAGGCGGGGCGGCTCGCGGCCCGCCCGGGCCTCTGCAGCCGGGACGCCGGCGGAAGTGGGAGCGCCGGCCGCCGCGGACCTCGGTGAGTGCGGGGTGTCGGTGGCGGGGCGCGAGCGCAGGACAATTCCTTCCCCCGGGCACCCGCCCGCGCGCGAAGCCGGGCGTGGCGGGAAAGGGGCAGGTCCGCGCCTGCCACGCGGGCCGTGGGGGGACGTTCGGATCCCACCCCCCCGCCCCCCGCCGCGAGCGCCGGCACCGGGACTCCGATCGGGGACGTCCCCGCGCCCGGGTCGGCGGGGTGAGGAGCCGGGGCAGCGCGCGGTGCTCCCCGCTCGGGCAGATGATAGCGACGACGGTCAGGACAGTGACCACGGCAGCGCTCCTGACGCCCCGCCTCGGTGGGACGGGCTCGCTGGCCGGCTCTGAGCCGGGAAGACACCCAGCCCGGGCGGAGTCGGGAGTGGACGCCTGGGGGCCGGGAGGACCTACTTAGTATAAGAAAAGGCTAGCGGGGGGTGGCCAGGGCGGAATTGAAAGGAAACTGACCGGCCCAGGGGAGGGGAAGGACTCTGTGCTGGATCTTTGGGGCGGGGTGGGGGGGGTGTTGTGTGGGCATAACAGCACCTTGGTTCATCCGCCGGCGTCTCGGGTCTTCTCTGTGACCCTGGTAACTTCAGCTAGTTCCCTGCCCTGGCAACGGAAGGGTTAGCTAAATGCGTGTCCGCTGAACGGATCTATTGCCATTTCCTTGGAGGTCAGCCCCGAGGACCCTAGAAGGGAGGTCTGCGAATCTCCTGCCCTCGCGCCCACCACCCAAGTGATGGGCTCTGGAGTTTTGATGCAAATCGTTTTTCAAGTCGTGGGGGATGGGTTTGGGCATTTTTCTGCAATCTTCCCGCGGGAAATCCTTGGCTCGGAGACTGAAAAGATAAAGGATTCTGGAGCCTGGTCACCAGGTAGCTTGGATAATGCCTCCTTTTGCCTTCTTGGGCACACCCTGTCGGACCTTTCCTAAACCGGTTTCCTATCGGATCACACCTTGATTCCAAGTCCTCCAGTGGCCCTCCTGTGCTGGACGAAAACAGATCTGTCCTGCAGAGAGCAGGGGTGATGGGCCGGGTCCGTTGTCAGACCCACCTGGGTTTGCTCCCTTTTCCGTCCCCTCAGCCGGCTTGCACCCAGTAAATGATTTGGCATTTCCCTGTTTCCAGTTTCCTCCTTGGGGAGAATGGGGATCGCGTGGCCTGACCCCAGTCTCCGTTTGTTTTCCCCTAACGGAGAAAGCAAGTCTGCACACTGGTCCACCCTTAATTTTTTGTTTTATCCAGGGATTTAACATCATTTGTGGCCATTTGATTAATTCCCATCAATCCTTTATTCAGTACTAGCCCTAAAGACTAGGGTGTTTCTTTTAAATCACTCAAGTGTTAACCTAGGTTGCTTGAGAGCCCTGGGAGCTGATGATTCTTGACCAAGCTTGGACTGCCGCGGTCAGATAAGTTAGCACATGTCTATATCCCCGAATCCCATTCACAGTGGTAGTGGTCAAATAAAGAAAATTTATATTGTACACCTGAAACTAACAGTGTGTATTAACTAGCTGGGATTAAAATAAAAACACAAAAGAAAAAAAGAAGAAAATGTATGTATCCCATAAAGCCCATTTACTGTGGTCTTCCCCATTAGGGAAGACCCTGAGAGTCTGCCTTGGTTCTCCCCTCAGTCCATCAGCAAATAGTGAGGGCTGTCAACCTTCAAAATAAATCCTAAACTGACCACTTTTCCCCACCTGCGCGGCCCTCAGCCTGTCCCAGGGACCATCATCCCCTGCCCTCCTGGGCCACTGAGGTGGCTTCCTTACGGGGCTCCCTGCTTCTCCCTCTTTCCCTCCCAGTCCACTGTCCCCACGCGCAGCAGGCAGAGGGATCATGTGAAAATCCAAGTCCCTCCTGTCTCCCTCAGAGTAGAGAGCCGGGTCCTCACCTCAGTCTTCAAGGCCCCTCCCTGCAGCATCTGCCCTTGCTCCCGCGCCTCCTCCATGCAGGCCTCCTTGCGTGGGCTTTGCATTTGCTGTTCCCATGGACTGAAAGGCTTTTCCCCCAGATCTCTACATGACTCCGTTCCTTATTCTATTTAGGTCTGTGCTCAAATACGACAGCCTTCCTGGCCAGCTCTCTCTCGCCCCCAGGCTGGGCCAGGCGGCCCCTCTGGGCACCAGGGCCCCCCAGTCTCTATCCTTCCAGCCCTGCCCACTCTGGGTCAGCCTGTTCTAGAGACAAGTCTGTGGCAGCCGCTGAACTGGGGTGGTTCGCTCACGGCTGTGTTCCCTAGCAGCGCCCCAGGTGGGCTGGGCACTGGGCAGGCCCTTGGATAATGCGGATGGGTGAATCTTTTCATTCCTTCAACAAATATTTACCGAGCTCCCCCTGCTTGCCTGGCTCTGGGTGGGGCTGGGGGTGGAGTCGTGAAATAATGGGACATGGCTTTTCTCTCAAAGTCCTGTGTTCGGTGGCAGCACAAACACACACAGGTAAAAAAGTACGTGCATATTGTCAGGAGGGGGTCGTACCGTGGGGACAGGAGAACGCAGGGTGCAGGGGCTACTGTCTCCCCCCTGTAAAGGCGATGTTTGAGCAGTGACCTGAGTGCAGTGAGGGAGGAAGGTGAGCCATGGATCCGGAAATATGTAAGTCCCCCATCTGGAAGAGGGTTCCGGGCAAGAGTGTGCTTGCGATGTTTGAGGACTAGCGCAGTGAGGCAAGGAGGGGGGTGCGGGATAGGAGGTCAGAGAGGGTATGATAGGGTCTTGGAGCCACTGTGAGGACTTGGGCTTTTTGCTCTTGGGGAGGTGGGAGCCATGGGAGGGCTCTGAGCAGAGGAGGGGTGTGCCGGGACTTAGTTCTAACAGGATCTCTCTGACAGCTTTGTCTGCGCAGGGAACAGACTGTAGGTGAAGCTAGAAGCTGGGCACCCAGTGGGGAGGAGACTGGTATAGTCCAGGTGGCCGGGGATGATGGCCGGACCGGGGAGGAGGCAGAGTGGGGCAGGGGGTGAAAAGTTGCTGGGTTCTGGATACAACTTGGAGGTGGAGCCGACGGGCCTTACTGATGGATTGAATGTGGGTGGCAGAGAAAGCGAGGAGGGGTCCAGGACACTGTGGGATGTCTTTTGCCTGATCACCCTGAAAGGTTCTCCCTTCTCCTGGAAAACCTAGAAGGTCTTTTTTTTTTTTTTCTTCCTTCGTCATTTCATAGATGAGGAACCAGAGCAGGGAGGCTTCTATAGAGTCGCTCTCAGTGACCTGCGCAGATCCCTGGTAATGAATCTGGGAGGGCTAAGAACCCCCCGGGCTCCCCGAATCCACACCTTCATCCTCTCTGCCGCGGGGTAAGCTATGGCCTGCCTCCTGGTCTGGTATGGCCCACCAGCCAAGAGTGGGTCTTACATTTTTAAGTGCTTGGAAACTTTAAGAAATCTTTGTGGGTGCATGAAATTATATAAAATTCAAATTGCAGTGTCCTGGTACGTTGGGTTGTAAGGAGAACGGCCACGTTCATTGTCATATCTGTCCGTGGCTGCTTTCTTAATACTATGGTAGCGTTGAGTAGTTGTGACAGACCCTATGGCCCACAAAGCCTGAAATATTTACTTTCGGGCCGTGTACAGAGAACATTTGCTCACTTCTAGTAAGGATTCAATCTGGGCCACCAGTGGGGGTGTCTGATCTGTAGGGCTGGACAGCTAGTCCCTAGGAAAGGCCTGGGCTGGGACAGAAAGTTTGGGGAGTGGGTAAGGATGGGAGAGGAAGTTCAGATTCCCGAGGGGGAATCTAACATTTTTATTTGTATTTCTTTAAATTTTATTTTATTTTTTTTTTTTTTTAAAGATTTTATTTATTTATTTGACAGAGCAAGATACAGTGGGAGAGAGAGCACAAGCAGGGGGAGCAGGAGAGGGAGGAGAAGCAGACTCCCCGCTGAGCAGGGAGCCCGATGCTGGGCTCGATCCCAGGACCCCGGGATCATGACCTGAGCCGAAGGCAGACGCTTAACGACTGAGCCACCCAGGCGCCCTCTTTAAATTTTATTTTAAGTAGTCTCCACACACTGCCCTGAGATCAAGAGTCGCACGCTCTACCAAATGAGCCAGCCAGACGCCCCAGGAATCTAACATTTTTTTAAATTTATTATTATTTTTTAAATTTCCAAATACTAAACAGTGGAAGCTTTTATTTATTTATTATTATTATTTTTTAAAGCATTTATTTATTTGACACAGAGAGAGAGCGAGCACAAGCAGGGGGAGCGGCAGGCAGAGGGAGAGGGAGAAGCGGGCTCCCCGCTGAGCAGGGAGCCCGATGCGGGGCTCGATACCAGACCCAGGGGTCATGACCTGAGCCGAAAGCAGATGCTTAACCAACTGAGCCACCTTAAAAAAAGATTTTATTTATTTATTTGAGAGAGATAGCGAGAGAGAGCACACGGGGGGGGGGGGGGGGGGGGTTGGGCAGAGGGAGAAGCAGGCTCCCCACTGAGCAGGGGC
>NW_022589755.1:9644615-9699526 GCF_004348235.1 Phoca vitulina | reverse complement strand
AAAAAAAAAAAAAGGATTTAAAATTTACTTTGAGGGCGGTGCCTGGTGGGCTCAGTCAGTAGAGCATGTGATTCTGGATCTCGGGGTTGTGAGCTCCGGCCCCAGTTTGGGTGTAGAGATGACTTAAATAAAATAAAATCTTTGAAAACAAATTACTTTGAATAGTATGGACGGCAAAAGGCATAAAAAGGTAGACAGTTAAAAGTCCCCTGCCCTTGGGCGCCTGGGTGGCTCAGTTGGTTAAGCGACTGCCTTCGGCTCAGGTCATGATCCTGGAGTCCCTGGATCGAGTCCCGCATCGGGCTCCCTGCTCGGCGGGGAGTCTGCTTCTCCCTCTGACCCTCCTCCCTCTCATGCTCTCTGTCTCTCATTCTCTCTCTCTCTCAAATAAATAAATAAAAAATCTTTAAAAAAAAAAAAAAAAGTCCCCTGCCCTGGGCTCTTTCTTCAGGGGCTGAATGACCAGGAACGGTTGCAGTTTTCATGGATACAAACCGCCCCCCTTTGACACTGTCCTAATTTACACCCTTAGTCCTAAGGGCCATGAAGACGTTTCTCCCCAGCTGCGCCTGCACGATGCTTCATCAGCCTTCAGTCCTCCCTAATCTGGGAGGTGAAGAATCTTACAGTATTGTAGCTTTAATTTGCATTTCTCTGGTTCTCTGTGAGGTTGTGAATATGTTCAGGAGTTGAGTAGCCATCTTTATCCGCCCCCCCCAACCCCACCTGTTTATCCACACTAGTGGTTCTCAACTAGAGATGTTTTTATTTTGTTCCCCCCATATATGGAGAACTCTTTCTTAAGAGTGTATCCACTGAATTTTATTTTTATTTATTTATTTATTTTTAAGATTTTGTTTATTTGTCAGAGAGAGAGGGCACAAGCAGGGGGAGCTGCGGGTAGAGGGGAAGCAAGCGTCCCCCCAAAAGCAAAATCTTTAAAAAAAGGGGGGGGCGCCTGGGTGCCTCAGTCGGTAAGCATCTGCCTTCGGCTCAGGTCATGATCTCAGGGTCCTGGGATCGAGTCCCACATGGGGCTCCCTGCTCAGCGGGAAGCCTGCTTCTCCCTCTCCCGCTTCCCCTGCTTGTGTTCCCTCTCTTGCTGTGTCTCTCGCTGTCAATTAAATAAATAAAATATTAAAAAAAAAAATCGGGCACCTGGGTGGCTGTCAGTTAAGCGTCTGCCTTCGGCTCAGGTCATGATCCTGGGGCCCTGGGATCGAGTCCCGCATCAGGCTCCCTGCTCGGCGGGGAGTCTGCTTCTCCCTCTCCCTCTATCCACTCTCATGCTCTCTCTCAAATAAAAAAAAAATAAATCTTTAAAAGGAAAAAAAAAAGGCTTTATTGAGATGTGATTCTCATACCATACTATTCACCAGTGGGAGACGATTTTGGGAGTCACAGCTCGGGGTGGGAGATCCTACAGGCGTCTCGTGGGCAGAGGCCAGGGCTGCTGCTAAAATCCTACAGCTCTGCACCCGACAGCCCCCCACAACAGGACAAAGAGTGATCCCGCCCCAAATATCAACAATGCTGAGGTTAAGAAACCCTCATCTGCTGCCTTGGCCCATTTCTCTGCAGGGTCCTTTCTTGCAAGGAGCTCACGGGTGAGCTGCAGAGACAGGGAGAGTCTAACAAGGAAAAGGATCGTCTTAATCTCCCCTGCACGGTGAGTGGCCCAGGAATGGGACACCAGCTGCCTAAAATCCGTCATCACTTGAGAGAGGACTAAACCACAGACGGGTGCAGCCACCTGAAACTTGGGTCCCTCTCTCCCTCTCCCTCTCTCTTGCTCACAGAACCAGCACTTCCCTATAGGCAACCAGCATCATGGTCGTGGCCCTTCATGTGTTCCAGGCCTGTGCTCAACACTGTGATTGTTCGTGCATTTAGTCCCCAGGCCGACCCTGTGGGGTCGGTCCTCTTACCATGCCTATTTCACAGACGGGGAAACCGAGGCACAGACCGGTTAAGCAACTTACCCCAGTCGCACAGCAATACTAATAATAACAATTGTAACTAAACTTTTATAGAGAAGCTACCGTGAACCAGGTCCCCCCATCCTGTAGGAGCCTTTCGTATCCTGATAACCCGCTGAGGTCACCCAGAGAAGCAGGCCTGTGAGCTCAATCTCCACTGCATTCGTTCAAGCAGGAGCAGTGTTGAAGGGGCTGGGTCTTTGTGTCCCTGCCACACAGGGTTCCAGGAGCTGGGGATACAGCCGAAGGCAAGAAGCGAGGCTGCTGCCCATGGGGAGGTGGGCATCTAGCAGGGGACAAAGGGCATAAGCAGAATGACAAATATACCATATGTCAGAAGAATACCGTGTGCTACAGAGAACGACGAAGCTGAGGAGGGCAGGAAGGGACGTGGGGTGGAACTTGAACATGGCGTGCCCAGAGAAGGCAGACGGCACGTACAAGCAGAGGGAACCTCAGGCGCAAGGGTGTGAGAGGCACTTGTGTGCCAGGTGCGCTTGCAGACCCACAGGGAGGCCAGCGAGGCTGGGGTAGTGAGAGAAGCGTGGCAGACCACGAGGGTGCTGGCAGGGTCTGGAGCCCTCAGGGCTGCTGAGGGCTGTGGGGAGGATTTTGGCTTTGACTCTGGGCGGGGCGGAAGCCAGGGGAGGGCTCTCAGCAGAGGAGGGATGTGACCTGACTCAGGTGTTAGATGGTGGGTGTCAGGTGTTAAGCAGGTCCCTCTGGCTGTGTGGGTGGGGATGGACTTGGGGTAAGGGGACAGTGAAGGTGGAAGCCAGGGGCCCAGGGAGGACGTGACTTCAGTTGTCCAAGCAGAGAGCGACAGTGGCTGGACCAAGATGTGGGCAGTGGAGAGAGAAGCGTTAGGCTCGGAATACAAAACAACACTTGATCCTTGAACAACACAGGTTTGAACTGCATCGGTCCACTTATACATGGATTTTTTTCCATAAATACAGTACAGTACTGGAAATGTATTTTCTCCTCCTTATGGTTTTCTTCATAAAATTTGCTTTTCTCTATCTTGCTTTAATGTAAGAATACAGTATATGATACATGTAACATACGAAATATGTGTTAATCAACTATTTATGTTATCAGTAAGGCTTCCAGTCAACAGTAGGCTACCAGTAGTTATGTTTTTGGGGAATCAAAAGTTATACCTGGATTTTCAGTAGTGCATGGGGTCAGCGCTCTAACTCCCATGTTGATCAAGTGTCAATTATATATGTTTTTCCTCCTCAGGCTTCCTTTGTCTTTTATGACCTTGATTTTTTTTTAAAGGGTAAAGAGAATGCACTTCAAAGATTTTGTTTATTTGTCACAGAGAGAGAGAACACAAGCAGGGGGAGAGGCAGAGGGAGAAGCAGGCTCACCACTGAGCAGGGAACCCGAGCAGGGCTTGATCCCAGGACCCTGGGATCATGACCTGAGCTGAAGGCAGACGCTTAACCAACTGAGACACCCAGGCATCCCTTGATTTTTTTTTTTTTTAAGTAAACTGAGTGCCCAATATGGGATTCAAACTCAGGACCCCACGATCAAGAGTCATACGCTCTACTGACTGAGCCAGCCCGGCACCCCATGACCTTGATATTTTTGAAGAACTCAGGCTCACTTTTTTTTTTTTAAGATTTTATTTATTTATTTGAGAGAGAGAGAGAGTAGAGAGCATGAGAGGGAGAAGCAGACTCCTCGATGAGCATGGAGCCTGATGCAGGACTCGATCCCAAGACCCTGAGCTCATGACCTGAGTCAAATGCAGACACTTGACTGACTGAGCCCATCAGGCTCTTTTTTATACAATGTCCCTCAATTTGAGTTTCCTCACGATGAGATTTAGGTAATCCATTTTTGGCAGGAATACCACAGAAGTGGTGCCCTGTCCTCAGTGTATCACCTCAGGGGCACATGGGGTCCCTGTTTGTCCCCCCACTGCACATGATGTCTTTGATGCCCAAGTTAAGGTCGTGTCCACCAGGTTCCTCCATTACAAAGTTACTGTTTACTCTTTACGACAAATAAACGTTTTGGGGGAAAGTACTTTAAGACTATGGATATGCTGGCCCTCACCCAACACTCGTTCACAAATTTTAGTGTCCATTGGATTTTAGCTCCTTCACTTATTTACTCTTTTATTCATTTATCATTACTAGGGACTCATGGATTTCTCTTTTATTCAGTGGGTTATAATCTATCATTTTTTGTTTATTTTATTTAAGATTTTATTTTTAAGTAATCTCTACACCCAAAGTGGCCCTTGAACTTACAACCCCGAGATCAAGAATCACATGCTCTACCGACTGAGCCAGCCAGGCGCCCTGTGTAACTATCATTATTGTAATGTTCACATCATTCCAGAGCTGGCCACCGGAAGCCGTTGTAAGCCGGCTCCTGTGTGATTGGGAATGTATTCGGGAGAGAGCATTTCCCTCTGGATTGGATAGGCTGTGCGTGAGAGAGGAGAGGAGGCTGGAGTTTGTTCTTTTTTTTAGCAAGTATTTATAGCCAGGGACTAGGAGTAAAACAGTGATAAAAGCAGTCAAAAGTTCTTGCTCTCGTGGACCTCGAGAATGGTGGTAGCAGCTCCTGGGGAGGGGGTTACTGGCGGAGGGAGGGCACAGAGTTTAGGAGGACAATCCGGCACAGGTTTTGGACAAGTCGAATTGAGGTGGGGTAGACAGACGCCTCTTGTTGTCATCACACACTCCCCGTGTAACGGCTTCTTGCTTTTTTCACCCACCAGCCAGGACAATGCAGACTCCGCTGACCATTCCTGTACCTGTGCTCCGGCTTCCCCGGGGCCCGGATGGCTTGAGCCGCGGCTTTGCCCCAGAAGGACGCAGGGCCCCCCTGACGCCAGAGGGTCCCGGAGCCCCGGGGTCTGCCGTAGTTCCAGAATCTCGGGAATCCCAGGAACAGCAGGCGCGAGCCGCACTCCGGGAACGCTACCTCCGCAGCCTGCTGGCCATGGTGGGTCACCAGGTGAGCTTCACATTGCACGAGGGCGTGCACGTGACTGCCCACTTCGGAGCCACCGACCTGGACGTGGCCAACTTCTATGTGTCGCAGCTGCAGACGCCCATTGGTGTGCAGGCTGAAGCACTGCTGCGGTGCAGTGACATTATTGCGTACAGCTTCAAGCCCTAAAGATGTTACTATGTTCACCTTTCTGCTTTGGGCCTTGCCACGGGGCCCCAGTTTGGAACGCCGTTGGAATTTTGAGCCAAGCTCCAAGCACCTCTGGCTGCTTGGGACCTCCAGGGTGCAGTCAGTAAGATTCTGCAACCCCAGGAGTTCTAGAGCCTGTTGAAATGAAGGCTCTACCTCACAGAACTCTAAACTCTAAAACAGGACCACTTGCCAGTTCCTGAAGACTGGGGGTTGGGGGTGGAAGGCAAATCACAGAGTGGGAAATTGTTTCTGGAAGTTGCAAAGTTCAGCCACCCTGAAGATACTCCCCTCCTACTAAAGAACCAATTATCCCGGGAAAATTCGCCTCCTGTTTTTTATTTTTTAAAGTGTACGACACAGGGATGGAGCCAGATTTAGGAAGTGGAAGGGTGGCTAGCCAAGGGCTGGATCTGGTGGATCTGGGCCAAGAAGAGGACACATCACGGGGCTGGAAGGAACTCGGATAAAGGTGGAGACTGGCTTGGTCCGGGAATGGCTGGAGCTACCTGAACGCCGGGGTTTGGGACATTTGGACGCGATTTCTTTTTCGGGTGGGCGGGAGTGTTCCCAGCCAGGGGCGTGGCTCGCACTGGGTCACCTGGTCGCCCGGCCCTAGAGCGGTGAGGACCTCACTCTAGAGACGGCCGGTTCGCTTCCCCGCCCACTCCGGAAGGGGTCGGACCCCGTGTGGCGGCGACACAGAGGCCAGGCTGAGGACTAGGGGTTGGGGTGAAGCTTCACCCTCTCCCCATTTCGCTCCAAGCTGTGTGACCGTCCATATTATTAGCTTCCCTTATCCCCGTCACCAGCTGTCTGTCAGATTCGCCTTAAAACAGTAATTGCTGCCCCCCTTGTAGTCCCATCAACTTTAGAATGCAAGTGAAGATCCCAGTAAGTAGAGACGAGATTTGCTTTGTTCATCTGCAGTCGCGAAAGTGCGGCGGCTGGAGATGCTGAATGGGGCAGGCGGAGAGCCTCGGCTCCCATAGTCCGTTCGCGACGCCGCCTCCAGCGAGTCCGGGGCCTAGCTCCCGAGTTGCCTTGGCAACGACGTCGCTCGCTCCTCCCCGAATCCCCCCTCCCTTTTAGTTTTAGCCCCGCCTCCCACCCCCGATCCCCAATGGGGGATGTGCTAGGAAAGCCTGGCGAAAGTGCGGAGGCGAATATTAAGCGACTGAATTGACGGGAGGTCGGGGGTTTGAGCTCGTGCCGGTTCCCTCCGGGCTTGGTGATCTACCCGCTCCATCGCCCGATTATTTTGGTTGGCAGATTCGTCTCTTGGTTTTGGAACTTCTTCCCCCTTCCAGTTGTTGTTGTTGTTGTTTTAATCAGGGCTATGATACTCCTCATGGGCTCATATTTATTTTAGTCTTTTAATTTAAATTGCATTTCACGCAACGAATACAGAAAACTATTGATGAAGCTGCTGTCTGCAAATGGAGGGCTAGAGAGTAAGTAGCAAAGAGGCACAGGCTTCGTCTCCAGGCAGAAGGATCCGTCTGTCAGCATCCATCACTTGTACTCATATATTCAGTACGGCTAATATCGCCTTTCCTTTCAAGATTCTCTGCCCCTTTGCCTCTCTTCTTATCAGTTGGCCTAGCCCCGCCGAGCAGATGTTTTTATTTTTATCAACTCCATTCCCCTCTCCGTTGCCCGAGCTCGTGACGAATGTGTGCGAGTCTGAACGTTAGTTACCTAGATTGAGGCGGGGAGGCGGGTGGGGGCGGCTCAGGTTCGCGCTTGCGCGCTGCTCCGGGAGACAGCGTCCACCTCGCCCCGCCCCTCGTATTCTGCAGTTCCGGCTCTGCAGATTCACTGCTCACGTTTCTTTTTCCCGTGGTTCTTTCTGCCTCTTGTTACCGGTTTCAACAACCCGCGAGACAACCCTACCCGCAAATAGCTTAAATTGATTTTCTGCTTTCCTCAGTCCGCGACGGGCTCACGGGCTCTTAACGAAAGTGCGGCTGCGAACGAGCAGGCGCGCGCGAGGCTCGGGGGAGGCGCGCTCGAGCTCCCGGCGGCGACGACTACGACGACCAGGAGAGCGGTCGGAGGCGGCGCCTGAAGCAGCGGCGGAGCCCATGCCCCGGGACGGCGGGCGGGCCCGGAGAGACGAGCCCGGGGCCCGGGACATGTCCCCGGGGCCCCCGTGAGGAGGCGGCGGCGGCGGCGGCGATGGAGAGCCCGCCGCAGGAGGCGCCGCCCGTGCCGGGCGCGGACGGCGACGCCGAGGAGGCCCCCGCCGAGGCCCGGTCTCCCAGCCCCGCATCGTCCCCCGCCGACGGGCGCCTCAAGGCTGCGGCCAAGCGCGTCACGTTCCCCTCCGACGAGGATATCGTGTCTGGAGCGGTGGAACCCAAAGACCCCTGGAGACACGGTAGCTACCGCCGGGGCGCGGGGGCGGGCTCGTGGCGGACCGGGAGTCTATGCAGCGCCCGGCACGGAGGTGGTGCTCAATAAGTTGCACCTAATGAGGATTTAAGGAGACTGTCGTCAATTTCGAGCTGCAAGATGTGAGAGACGGCGTGCCTGTTGGGTTGGGAAGGTGAAAAGTAGCTGGCTTATCCGCACCCCCGCCCCCGACGCTGAAGGTGGTCGTTTTAGGAATTAAAACGATAAGCAGTTAAAGTTTGGAGGCTTGGGAGATCGGTAGGGCGGTAGCCTTTGAGTTCCTAGTCGTCCCCCCCCCCCCCCCCCCTCCCCAGAAGGATAAAGCGAGCAGTCAGGGAAGGAAGAGTGGATCAGCATTGGCGTTCAAAGGGCAGGTGGAGTTTGATGGGCTCATAGGGATGGAAAGAGGTTAAGTTGCCGGTCTGCAAACCTCAGGACAAGGGGTAGTCATTTTGCTCACTTTTTTGGCTGAAAGGAGGAAGAGGAATAAACCAGCCTGGCCTGTGGCTGCGGAGGAGTTGGTAAATCCTGGGGTTGGGAAAAGGGAGTAAACAAACTTCCAAGAAAGGAGCAGAGTTGATGGTCACTTTGGAGGTTAGTGAGATAGCCGGAGGAGGTGTTAGATCTTGACATTAAGAAGAAAAGTCACTGCATGCCTCCTTCTCTTCTCCCCAAAAGGGAGACAAAGCATTATCAGTCATTAAGGAGCAGAGGAACTTTGGGGTCTGGGTATAGAAGGGTCTCTTTAAAAAAAATCTTTTTTTCCTGAGAAAGAGTTGGGGAATTGGGAGTTGTTGGTCGGTAGAAGGTGAGGGCCTGAGGAAGTTTGCTGGCCTGAGATGTTGGGAGAGGGAGCAAGTCTGCAGATTCTAGGTCCCCTGAAGGTCAGATTTGTGTTGGAACTGAAAGGGCAGCTGGAGGACTGTGTGTGTTTTACCTATAGGACTAAAGTTGGAAAGTCACTCAGTAGATGAGTTGAGCGTTGAGTCTTTCTCTGCTGGTCTTGCCGTGGTGGAGCCCACGAAGAGGAGTCACAGACTGGTCCCGGCTCAGTAGATGTTGGTCACTTGGCCCCAGGAAAGAGCAGGCACTGCTGCTAGTCTGGCAGTGGAGGAATTGTGGCTTTTTTGTGAGAGTGGGAAACATGGTAACTGGAAGCTGAGCACATAGGTAGCTTGCCATAAATGCCAGTTTGGCTAGTTCTCGTTAAAGAGACAATTTATGATTGTTGGCATCGAGAGCCAGCCACGTCTTGGGCTCTGGACCCCAGGGATAGGTGTCACTTTGGGGTTGGAGGACTTGGGCTGGGGAGGGGAAGAGTCATAGGGGGCCCTGGCTATAGCATGGTACCCAGTCCAGGGAGTTGAGAGCGGGAAGGAAGAAAGACCTGGATAGGCAGAGTAGGGTGGTGGAGAGCAGAGGTTCCAGTTCAAATCCTGACTCCCATTTACTCACTTCATGACCTCCGGCTGGTTATCTAACTCCTCAGAGTCTCAGTTTTCCCGACTGTGAAGTGGGTGGTAATACCCCTGCAAAGGCTTTAAGGGAGGACTAAATATGGTTGTGTATGAAAAGTGATTGGCTAGGATGAGCTTTCATGAAGTTGCAGTTGGTCATTTTCGGGTGATGTTGGGTGATATTGGTCATTTTAGGGGCCAGTCTAGAGGTTCATGTGCTTGGGGCCTGGATGTTTCTGCTTCCCAAGCCTTCAGGAGAGGGACGGAGATGGTGGTCAGTTTGTGGGCCCTGGGCAAGCAGGAAGGAAGATGAGCAGTTTGTGGGCTGAGCCGGTCTGCAAACCTCAGGACAAGGGGTAGTCATGTTGCTCTTGGAGGAGTCATTCTGGGGCCTGCTGTGGTGATGAGGGCCATGGTTGAGGCAGGGGGGAGTTGGCACGGGGTGGGGCTGGGGGCAAGTTTCTGGTGTGCAGGTTCCCAGAAGAGGAACAGCTGTGTGTAACCAGCTGTTTGATTTTGAGTAAGCTGTTTTCCTCTCTGCATCTCCTGTTTCTTTCTCTGCAAATGGAGGTGCTAATTTCTACTGCGGGTAGTTGTGAGGATTAAATAAAATAGTCCTTGTCGATTCTTGCCACAGAAATAGCAGCTGCTGTTACCCAGAGGGTGAAGGAGTTTGAGGGGAGGGAAGAATGTCAAGAGAGAGGGGTCACTTGGAGTCTGGCTGGGAGGAGCTGAGAGGACAGTTGCTGATTGGTCTTCCCCGGGTAGGGGGAGGTGGTAACACATTACAGGCTCAGGGAGTCTCTCATTTCTGGAAGTTTAAAGAGGGACGGCAGGGACTGGTCAGGGACTGGACTCACACTTCGGAGTCAGTGGGTCTGAGGTAGAGCGGTGATGACATGGAGAAGAGAAATCAGTTTACGGGCTGGCAGAGTTGGTCTGTCTTGGCTGGGGAGAGGGGCCGAGGGCTTGGCCTGGCAGTGAAGGAGTTGGGGGATCTTGGTCCCCAAGCAGGGGAGGGATCGTGGGTGACGTTGGTGGGTTTAGACAATGGAATTTGCAGGACAGGAAATCGGAGGGCCTGTCAGTGCTGAGGAGCAGGTGGCTAGCCTCTGTGCCTGGGGAGGACGGTGAGTTGCTGCCTGGCTCGGGACCGGGGAACGTGGAGTCTTGCCAGGCCGTAGAAGAGGAAACTCGGTACAGAAAGTTGGGCCAAGGGGGTTACCTAGTTGGGAGGCTAAAGGGTCTTCGCTGGGGGCTGAGGGGAGGACTTGGTTGGTCTTAGAGGAGGGGCGGGAGATATGTCGGACTTGGTCTTTAAGCCATGGCAAAGCACAGGGGGGTGTCATTCGAGCTGTGGACCTGGTGGGAAGGGTGATGGAGGAGTCATTCTGGGGCCTGCTGTGGTGATGTGACCCCGGGATCAAGGGTGAGAGGAGAGTTGGCCGGTCTGATTTGGGGGAGAGGTCATTCAGAGGCTGCTCTTTCATCATAGAGATGGAGAAGTTGCCTGATCCAGGAGGTGCAGGAGCATCCCCAAACTAGAGGAATCGGGGGCCCCTGCACAGGTGACCATTCAGGGAGGAGAGCTGGGCCAGGCCCGGACTAGAGTGGTGGCCCAGCTGGGTGGGAGCCTCTGGGGATGTCTGCCTGAGGGCGAGAGCCCCATCAGGTCCTGCCTGAGGTCACGTGTTGGGGATCCCTGCAGGTGAGATGATCTGGAGTAGGGGGTCCCAGGCCTTTGGAGGCACAACGCAAACCAGTGCTCAGAGGGGCCTTGCCTGGCTCCCGTCTCACAGTGTCCCTGCCCGCCGGCCCCCAACGCTGGGGTCCTGCTTATTTTCCTCGGGGCACTAGTGGTCATCTGCTGTTACCTCACATGCTCGTTTTCATGCCAGGGGTCTCTCTCCCCCACTGAAATGGGAGAACAGATGCTGTCCTTCCTCTTCCCACTTCCTCGGCCTCTCATCAGGCACACGGTGATCGTGGCTGAATGAGCGCCGGTGGGCCTGTGTGCAGCTGTTCTGGAAGGGGTGACAGCAGGCCACACGTGGGACCTGTGTAGCCAGAGTGCGCTTCCCGGCCAGCCCTGGCAGCCGTGTGCTGTGGCCTCCAGGAAGGCACTCGTTCTTGCTGAGCTTGTTTGTTTCCTCATCTGTGAAGTCGTGATCCCTGCCCTGCTGACCACCCAGGACATCTGAGCAGATGGGATGAACCTGGTGGGGCAGGGCGTCCTCTGCAAGCTAGTTTGTGTGTGGACGGGAAGTGAAGCTTGGGGAGGAGGCGGGGTGGAAATTGTGAGTGGAAGACGCTGCCTCAGAGCTGCCAGACTGGCCACCTGTGGGCACTGGTGGAGGAGGGGCTGGCTGGGTGCACCCAACCCCCTGGTGGCAGGCCCTGTGGTCCCAGCTCTCCTGAGGGACTTGTGCCAGGGACCCTTCCAGACCAAACTGCAGGAATGACCCAAGGCTCAGCTCCTCTTCCCAGTCCCGTGAACGCTGTGTGGGGAGGAGATGTGGGCTCTGCAAGACAGGTGTCGGAGAGCGCGTGACACTGGCCCCGGTGTGGGAGGCTTGGCTCCCCTCCCTCCGGTCCTGCCAGTGACTCATTCCCCACTCCTGGACCTCTGGCCCACGAGAGTCAGTCCGGCAGTGGGGGGGAGGGGGAGTTTTGCCCACCAAGAAACTCCTCTTGTGACATGTCCGCGGGGGGAGGGGGCTCCAAAGATGAGGCCACCTCTGGCCACCTGAGTTTGGGGGTTGGAAGGAGCAGTGGGGGCAGTGGCCATGGTGTTCTCAAATGGGGATCAAAGAGGGTGGACATGCTTTACTGTTGGTTCTCATTGAAACCTGTGCCGTAGATTTAGTCCTTGAAACTGGTTTGACAGGTGGAAATGCAACTGTCAGTGGTAGAAAGAGGCCCTCCATTAAAAGACTCAGCTCAAATAAATAAGATCTTAAAAAAAAAAAAATTAAAAGGGGCACCTGGGTGGCTCAGTTGTTAAGCGTCTGCCTTCGGCTCAGGTCATGATCCCAGGGTCCTGGGATTGAGCCCCGCATCGGGCTCCCTGCTCAGCGGGAAGCCTGCTTCTCTCTCTCCCACTCCCCCTGCCTGTGTTCCCTCTCTTGCTGTCTCTCTCTTACAGATAAATAAAATCTTTAAAAAATAAATAAGTAAATAAAAGACTCAGCTCAAGGGGTGCCTGGGTGGCTCAGTTGGTGGAGCGTGCGATTCTTAATCTCGGGGTCATGAGTTCGAGCCCCACGTTGGATGTAGAGATTAAAATAAATAAATAAACTAAAAAAAAAGAGAGACTCAGCTTAATTTAGCCTAAGTGGTGGTGTTGCTGGAGAGTAGGGGATGGGGTCGTGGGCGGGGGCAGCTTTTGATGCTTTTGCCCAGATTTCCATCTGGGCCCAACTTCACATCCTACTGCCGGCGTTGGCACATAATCTGCTGTGTGACTTTGGGCGATTTGCCGTGTGACTTTGGCCAATTGTTCTCCCTGCCCGCGATTTTTCGGTCTATAAAATGCAGCTGACAATAGTACCTCCTCATAGGGTGATCGTGAGGATTAAGTAAGATAACAGAGTCCATAGTGAATGCTCATCAGATGTCTCCCTCGTTTTTCCTGTCATCGCCAGGCCACCAGCTTCCTGTCTCTGTTGTGCATTCGCACTCATCTTTCTCCCCAGCATCTCCCCCGTCAGAACCCTGCTATTCTGACCCTGACTGGGCATGGGAAAGACCTCAGGCTCCACGCCTGATCCCATCTGTTACAAGCTGGGTGACCCTGGGCAAGTTGCCCAACCTCTCTGAGCTGAAACTAAATCAGCCTCTCTTGGCCCGCTAGCCTGAGAGGTGGCAAGGGTACCCAGATTCTAGACTCGAAGTGTTAGCCTCTCTGGATACCGGCCGATGACTTTGGACGAGTTACACCTCCTCCCTGAGCCTTAGTCCCATCTGTAGCACGGACCCCACCACCCAGCCCTCTGCGCTATCGGGCGCTGTGCGGGGGGTGCCGCTGGGCCAGGCTGGGCCCTTTGCACACTCGAACTCAGGCGGCCTGCGCTCCTTCTTTCCACCTCCAACTCTTTGTGTTCGCATCGTATTTCCCTCTTCAAGGGCAAAGACTGTATGCGCGTCACCTCTGTGACCTCAGCCTGTCGCACAAGAGGGCCCGGGCACTGAATGAATGTCAGAGGAGTGAGGCTGTCCTCACATCTAATAACTGGTGGTGGTGGTGGTATTTGGGAGAAAGCTTTCAGAGTAGTTAATCCAGTCTGTGCCGGGGGCTCTTCGTCAGAGATCTGCACGCTGGCTTTGGCGTCCGTCACGAGCCCCCAGAAAGAGCACGCAGACTTAGCGGGCAGGAGGCAGTAAATAGTCCTTGAGTGAGTGAGTCAGTGGAAGTGCACGTGGGCGTCTCTGGGAGCGAGGCAGCCGTGGCTCTCCTCTGTCTCATGCTCCGAAAGTTAAGAACCTTGGAGCCAGATGCCCCAGGCTGGCCTGGCTATGACTGAGGCAGCCCTCTGCAAATGGGGGCCAGGAATCTATGTTTCTAGAAAGCTCCCCAGGTGGTTTGGACAGCCGGGTTTGGCTGTCCTGCTCAGGGCTCAGCCCATTTAGTACTCAATCCCAGGACTGCCTTCCAGCCCTCAGTTCAGGGGTGGCTGGGGTTGACCTCATAGACTGGTTTGGATCAAATTGATATGTCTGACTTGAGGTAACTGCAGAAATTTGAGCTGGGAAGGCAGCCTGCTGCAGTGGCACGTAGAGGGGCCTGGGTTGAAATCCCTGCTCTCTGGATGACCTCTGGTGCTGTTCTTCCAATTTGCAGATGAGGAAGTTGAGGCACACAGAAGTGATGCGACTCACCTGAGGTCATAGAGCCAGTAGGCGGCAAAGCGGGGATTCAAAGCAGGCAGTCCTGTGCTCTCGCCCCTGTGTACTGGGCACATGAGCTGCGGCAGGCTGCTGCATTCAGTTCTGTAGGCCGTACGGTTTCATTTGTAACCCAGAACCCTTTATGAAGTGGGGATGGCAATTCTAGCCACCCACAGTCGTGGCCAGGATGAGAAACCGACCGAGTAAAGGGCCCAGCCCAGTTGACAACTCAGGACGGGGGTTCGTCGTGGCGCTTGGCAGCTCCAGAGTCCTGGGAGGTCCATGCGGCTCCCCTGTCCTCAGCGTTAGGTCCTCGTTCTGACCCTTGGCCCGAGTTCTTCCTGTGCTGCACAGTGTCTGATACTTGGTAGGTGCTTGGTACCTCCTGGCTGAAAGTGTGACTCAGTTACCCCATGGCCAACCATTCATTTAGCTCGGCATGGCCATGCCAGGTGCTAGGGGGCAGGCAGTGAGACAGGCCCAGTCCTTGCCTCCCTGGAGGTCACAGTCGAGTAAGGGAGACACACGGTAAACAATTCTAATCAAACCAGGGTGCCCAGGACTCTGATTAGGGAGAGCTCACAGGTGTGCTTGGGCCGGCAGGTGGGCAAAGGTGGCTTCCTGGAGTCAGGGCCATCTGAGGCCTAGAAATCACAGGAGTCAGCTAGGTGAGCGGCAGCTAGAAGTACGCAGCAAGGGTTGGAGGCAGAGAGTGAGCCAGGCACGTCTGAAAAAGCCAGTCGTCCTCGAGGTGGAGGCAGGAGGGTCAGAGGCGAGGTGGGCAAGGCAGGAAAGAGACCACCCAGCTGGGGCCTCATAAGCCGTGTTAGCCTCAGGGCTGTGGGGAGCCAGCAGAGGGTTTTTAAAGGGGCATGCCTGGTATTTTTAGCAGAACTTTCTGGGTGGTGTGAAGGGGGTGAGACTGAGGCTTAGAGACCAGGGAGGTGGCCCTGCGTGAGGTAATGGCTGACATTTGACTTCATTGATTTACTTGTGGGCTTTATCTGAATTTCCCCTGCCCCCTGAAGGTTTTGCCATTACCGGTGTTTCCATGACACTTCTAAGGTGACAGTTTTCCCCCATCCATTCTCTTCTTGGATCTCCGCGCCCCCCCCCCCCCCCCCCGCCCGCAGTCAGTTCATCCTGCCCTTGGGTAAGGTGGCGGGCAGCTTGTAGCCTGTGCATTCAGATGCGTGTGCCACCTCCCTGTGTGGCCTCAGCACGTGGCTTCACCTGCACAGTCCCTTTAGACCCCATGTTTCCCAGATCCAGAAAGTTCTAAAAGCTGTCCCAGACCCTCCTGGGGTCTTAGCATAATAGAGCTGTCCTATTCCTCTTCTAAAATCCAGAAAGTTCTGAATCCAGAACGCATCTGGCCCAAGGGCCTCCAGTAGGAGACCATGGAGTCCTTAGTGGGCCTCATTCCCCAAAACGTGAAATGGTAGCAGTACAAGAGGCCTCCCAGGGCTCGGGCTTTGGAGCCCACTGGGGCCAGTCCAGCTCTGCCCCTAGGCGAATCACTCAGCTTCTCCGCGTCAGTGTCCCCATTTGTATGGGGATTGAGGATTAGATTTTTCCGTACTTGGAAAGCGACTGGAACAGTGACTAGCTATTATAGTCAGTCAGTAAAGATTTGGTGAAGTTGAATGAGGTCATGCCCCTGCTGTGTGCCTGCCCCGGCTCCCTCCTCTCTAAAAGCAAGAGGACAGACAGCCCCACCTCCCCAGGCTAGATGGCATAGGCCCAGGTGTGGGTTCAGCTGTGTGAATGTGGGCATGTCCCGAAACATCCCTGTGCCACACTGTCCCCGTTTGTGAAGCCATTTTGGCAGACGAGTCTATTTAAAAGCTTTCAGACTCCCCGGGAAAAGAGCCAGGCCTAGGGCCTTCGCAGCGGGCAGCATACCCCAGGCTCAAGCAGCTCTGCCGAGAGTGCCTGGGGTCCTGGACATGACCGCCCCCAGGCAGACACTGGCACTGCCCGTCCTGACCCTGGATGGACCCGTGGCCCCTCCGGCATCTGGAAGAGATGTGGGGCAGCCCTCCATGGCTGGAGTGGCACAGGAGGCTGGGGCCTGAAGTGAGTGTGGGAGGAGTAGAGGGGTCCCCAGTTCAGGAAGGGGTTCAGAGGCTGGACGCCCAAAAGAATTACAGACGTCATCGTGCTCTGGTTATATTTCCCCCCATTTGGAATACAGTTCCATGAAGGCAGGGCCCATCTCAGTTTGGCTCCCCTCACTGTCCCCAGAACCCTTTGCGGTGCCTGGCACTCCGCAGGCCCTCACATCGGATGGAGGTACACAGTAGGCGCTCTAAAGTTATTCTCACCCGCTTCCTTACTCTGCAGCTGGTGCCGAGCTGTTGCCTCAGGTGGGGGTGGCAGTTTGGAAGTGTCTGCTGACAGCCACTTGGCTCATGTGACTGGCCTGACGCCCTCTTCCTTTCCCGCAGAAGCCTGGGTCCAGAGCCCTGCGGTCTGATGCTCCGGGGGCGGGGGAGGGGGTCCTGTTGGATCCCAGCTGGGATGTCCTGCCTGGCCGGGTGGCCGGGCCCCTCTTGGAACCCACTGGGGTCACACTCGTGTGCCACCGTCACAGCCACCCCTGCGTCTCTCCACTCTTAGTCTCCTGGCAGCGGTCTGCAGCCACGCCGTCGTGGAGCTTCCAGCGGTCTCTGCAGCCCTCCCCTTTCTGCAGAGCAAAGCCCCTTCACAGCTGGACTCCCTGCCTTCCTGGAGCATGAAGGCAGACACCAGGGAAGTGATCCAGTGGAGGGGTCGTACCCCTGGATGATGGGGGCGGCGGGGCAGTGGTGATAATCACAGCTCACTTTCAGGGAGCCCTTACCAGGTTTGAGCTCCTCACATGCATCTATTCGTTTAATCTTCGCAGCAGCGGGAGCCGGTGGGGGGCGGGTGGGGGGGGAGCCACACACCAGAAGGAGTGGTTCTTGTCCTCTGCCGTGTTCCCAGAAAGCCTCTGAGGACCCCTTCCGAACCACAGGATGGGGTCCACGCCTCTGAGCCTGGTGGGAGGCCCTCCCTCCTGACCCAGGGACACCAATTCCCTCTGCTCAGTGTGCCCCTGGCCAGTCCCCTGCCTTTCCTGACCAACTCCTGCTCGTCCTCCCCACGCTGGCTCAGACGCCACCTGCTCAGTCCCCAGGCAGAGGCCTGCTGTGCTTGCCAGGTTCCCGTGATGCCTTGGGCTGTTACTGTTCGTTGGGTCCATATCCCCCCACTGGACTCAGACGCTCCCCAAGGGACCGCATCTTGTCCATCGGCTCCCCCAAGGAGGCACAGTGCTCCACACACCCAGGCACATTAGGGACTCAGCCGAAGTGCGTCGGCTAATGAGTGCCCCAGTCTGGGTGCCTTGGAGCCCTCGAAACCCAGTCGCAGGGGCCTCAGAAAGTCGGGGGCCCTGAAGAGCGTCGGGGAAGGGGGAGGTCTGTCGAGGGATCATTTGTTCACCCACCCATGTATTCATTCCTCACGGGCACCCGCTCACTGTGCCTGCTGCCCCTGCTCTCTTATGCTCCCCCTACATGCTTGGGAGGGCAGACCCGCTTCCTCTCTCGCTTCAGATCATGCTCTCTGACCTGCGACCCCCAGTCCAGAGTCCCTGCACCAGCTTAGGAGGCCCGGCCCCTGCCGCCCTCACTGACCATGACTGTGATCGCCCTTCCTCACGTCCTCCCTAGGTTCAAGCATGGTGGCGGAACATGGGAGGAACTTCCCCCATCCTGTTCTGGAATGCTGGCCTCATTCTCACCGTTCTAGTTTGTCCTTCAAGTACCAGTAGACCCTTTCTTCCTGGCCCCTGAATCCCGTCAGGTGGTCTATTTATCTGTAGGCCTGCTGATACTCTCTCTTGCCCCCTAGACTGTGCACATCATTGAGGCACGGTGGCTTGGGTTTGGTGCCAGTGTACCCCCCGGTGCCTACACCATGTGGCACTGCACCTGGCTCTGAGCAAGAGCTTATATGGCAGGTGGATAAGGAAGCAGTATGCAGTGGGGGGCCTTGGGTACTAGACAGGCCCAGCCCTCATGTAGCCCATGTCCAGAAAAGGACGTGTGAAGAGGGGAGGTTGCCTCTGGTGTCCCCCTGCCAGATTTGGCAGACCCCAAAGCTAGCCAGCCTGGTAGAGAGCAGGAGAAGCTGGGTTTGCTGTTGACTTGCTGTGTGTTGTAGGCCAAGGCACTGCCCTCTCTGTGCAGCAAGATGGTGTCTGAGGTCCTTTCCCACTGTGTGTGTTTCTCCATCTCTCTACATAGATCACCCCCACCATTGAGGGAACCAAATCATGGCATGGAGCTGAGAGAGCCTGGGTTCTGGTAACTGATCTGCTTTTCCACCTTTGTGGCAGGTGACCTGATTCCATGTCCCCCAACAACAAGGTGTTACAGGAGGGAGGTGGAGGATGTCAGTAGCATGCAGCCACCCAGCTCAAGCCTCCATCCTCCCCCTCCTTCCTCTGTCTCACTCTTTGTTCTGTAACTCCCTTCTTTCCCTGGATGGGGTCCTTGCTTCCTGATCCAACTCTCCCCACTTTGATCAGAATACCAGGAAGTGCTATGTTCCCTTGGGGAGCCTCCTTCCTTGCTGGGCCTGGGCTCAGCCCTCAGGATCTGCAGTGCCAAGTTTTTCTGGGCTCCCCGTCCCAGCCCTGCCCACTCCGGGTCGTCCCTGTCTGGTGATGGTCCGTCTCCCCCAGTGGACTGTGAGCCCTGGCAGGGCCAAGGCCGTCTCAGTCACTGCTGTGTCTCAGGCACAGAACGGATGCTCAGGGAATGTCATAACATTAGGATGGAGGTCAGGGGGCGGTGGGTAGGGACAGGGCCCAAAGAGGATGCCCTCGTGGAGCCCTGCTTAGAGCTGCCATGTCTGACAGCAGCCTGACTCTGTCTGGTCCAGGGGAGGACATCCTAGGCCAGTGAGCCCAGTGGGTGGAACAGGCATGCGAAGGCGGGCCTCTGACTTAATGCACCACCACCAGCTGTTGGCTCCAATTGCCTGTGCTCACTAACCACCGAGCCAAGGGGACGCAGGGCTAGCGCAGGCCCCTTCCCCATCTCCAGAGTACAGATTATCAGAGGTGGAGGCGTAACCTTCTTGTTTCATAGGTGAGGCAGCAGGCCAGAGAGAAATGGCCTGGAACTCAGGACAGGTCTCCCACTGCTCTCCTCAGCCACCGCTGTCGCTTTGAGGGGCAGAGTGGCTCATCCTGGGGCAGGATGGGGTCCCCCCAGCTGGCTGTGTGAAGGTGGTATTTAGAGAAAGAATTTGTGCTCTGAGAAGATGGAGACTCCCCATCTCTAGCCCGGCATGGAGCCCCATGAGCTTATTGGCTGCCAAGGTCTTAGTTTTCTCCTCTCCTGTCCTGGAGCTGGTAAGGGGAGTCGGGGAGAGGGGTGTGCAGTCACCCTGGAGGCTGATCACTAGGGGAAGGATTGCTGCCTTGATCCCCTGACTTTAAAAGTGAGGTATGTTCAGCATAAAACACAAAACAAACTTGGAAAATCTAATGAAGAAAATTAAAAATTACTTGTTAATTTCACCATCTGGAATTTTTTTAAGGGCTCGATTGAGCTGTAATTCACACATATTTCACCCATTTAAAGTGTATGTTCATTGGCTTTCAGTTCTTCACAGAGTTGTACATCTATCATCACAGTCGATTTTAGAACATTTCATCCGCCCCCCCCCCCCCCCCCCGAAACCCTGCACCGCTTAGCCATCACCCTCCCCAGCTCGGGCAACGGCTGATCTGCTGTCTGTTTAGATTCCGGACATTTCATATAAATGGAATCACGCACTATGCAGCCTTTTGTGTCTGGCTTTTTTCATTTCGCTTGATGTTTTCGGAGCTCACCCACATCGTGGCATGTGTCAGAACCTCATCCCTCGTTGCTGAAGAACGTTCCACTGTATGGCTGCCTCACGTTTTACTTCTCTCTTCATCTGTTGGTGTACATTTGGGTGGTTTGCACTTTCTGGCTATGATGAATAATAATGCTGTTAAGGTACAAGTTTTTGTGTGCACTTATGTTTTCATTTCTCCAGGAATGAAATTGCTGGGTCACGCGGTGGCTCTGTTTAACCATTTGAGCAACTGCCACAGTTGGTATTCCCCTCCCCAGCACATGAAGGTTCTGATTCCTCCACACCCTGGTTAATGTCGTCGTCGTCCTCGTCTTTCTTTCTTCTTCTTCCTTCTTCTTCTTCTTTTTTTTTTTTAAGTACACTCTACTCCCAACATGGGGCTCAGACTCACAACCCTGAGTTAAGGAGTGATCAAGAGTCGCATGCTCCACTGACTGAGCCAGCCAGGCGCCCCAGTGTCTGTCCTTTTGATTCTAGCCACCCTAGAGGGTGTGAAGTGGTATCTCATTGTGGTTTTGATTTTCATTTCCCTGATGGCTCGTGATGTCGAACATCTTTTCACATGCTTATCATTGGGCACTTGTGTATCTCCTTTGGAGAAATGTCTGTTCTGATCCTTTGCCCATTTTAAAATTGGATTGTCTGTCTTTTTATTACTCAGTTGTAAGAGTTCTATATATATTCTAGATGCAAGACTCTTATTGGGGAAATGATTTGCACCACCTGGAATGTTTTCAACATTAAATGCCAGAGCATTTCCTTTCCATCTCTTTTCTATAGCTAGATGCATTGCCACAGCTAGATAAAAATAAAACTGGGAGCTTACTCTGTATACGTTTGAATATCCCGTTTTCATTTTCTCATTTTTTAAAAAGCAGGATTAAAATACATCATTGGGCCATTGTAATTACTTGTAGCCATTTCCGCATTGCTGAGCATTTGGGTCCTTTCCCATTTTCAGTAGCATAAATAATGCAGTGATGTTCATCCTCGTCCATAAATCTTGATGTTCATTATGGGGAGCTTTCTCAGAAGAAATTCTTAGAAGGTGGTTTTATGAGGTCAGAGGGTAGGAACCATTGAAACCTTAGATAAGATACCATCTGTGCCCGCCTAGGACTGTAGGCCTGGAGTGACAGGACTTGGTTTTATCTCTTGATTTCTTTTCTTTTCTTTTTTTTTTTTTTTTTTTGGTGAATGCATGAATAATATTTGCATTGGGGTATCTTGATGCCAAGATGGTGTCTTGTTTTTTTTGCAGGGGGGAATTTTTTAGAGAGAGCATGAGGGAGGTCGGCAGGGGCAGAGGGAGAGAGAATCTTAAGTAGGCTCCAAGCTGTGCGTGGAGCCTGCCACGGGGCTTGATCTCACGACCCTGAGATCACAACCCGAGCCAAAATCAAGAGTCAGACGCCCGGCCGACTGGGCCATCCAGGCGCCCCAATGGTGTCTTGTTTTAATGAGCATTCTTTGGACTGGTAGTTAAACCTATTTATTGTTACCTTGTTACATTCTTTGGGAGTTCCTTCTTCATGCTCTTTGCCCGTTTTTGTTTTGGGACCTTTTGTAAGGACTCCTTCCCTATTGAAAATAATTGGCTCTTTGGAATTTTATTGTACTGGTGTATATTTTTCCTCGTGTATCATTGGCCTTGCCTGAAAGGGTGGGGAGCAGAGCAGGACGCCTCTTTCCTTCTCTCTTTTTTTGTTCTTTTAAAGATTTTATTTTTAAGTAATCTCTGCACCCAACGTGGGGCTCAAACTCATAACCCTGAGACAGGATTTGCACGCTTCACCCACTGAGCCAGCCAGGCGCCCTCTTTCCTTCTTAAAAAGAATCCTTTTCTCCCTTGCTCTTTCACTGGATCTGCATAGCAGGGCGTCTGTCCCAGCTGGAGCAGCTCTGGGTGGAGGAGCTCTGGTGGCCGGGTCTGAGAGCAGATGAGGCGGTATCAGCCTGGGTCCTCAGGGTGGTGCATCGTAAGAGCAGGGCGCTTTAGTGGCGACCAGGCCGGGGCCAAGCAACAGTAGATTATAAAGATGATCCCTGTAAACACAACTGCAGCCACTGTTTGCTGAGCACCAGGCTGAGGGACCTGGTGAAGCTCGTGGGGCCCTTCATTTTGTGACTTGGAGCCATCAGTCACTTCGGAGGTCGTGCTCCTTTGCAGAAGGCAGCCCTGTCTTGGTCCCTGGACACATCCAGTCTGCCACAGCTGCAGGGGCTCAGCAAGTCCCGAAGCCCAGAGTCCAGCTCCTCCCGCGGCCAGGGCCACCATGTTGTCAGCACCCCACGGGTGAGGGTCCTTTTTATCATATGCCATCACCCCTGAGCAGCTCCCCAATCCCTGTAGAATACCATTTCCTGGCCCTGCGGGATGCGGTTCCCGCTCACGGCTCCTGCCTCGTCTCATGCCACCCCCCTTGATCCCTGGGTTTTGCTCCACATGCCAGGCCTCTGCACTGCCTCTTTTCTCTGCCTGGGTGGGTTTCCCCATCTTTGGTGTGCTTACTGTTTGTTTACATCTGCTCACTGTCCTCTGCACCCCCCACCCCGGCCGTGCCCCTGTGTAAGCGGCTTGGGAGGGGATGTGTGATGGTCGCGTTCACCGGGGCAGACCTGGCATCTAGAACAGGGCCTGGCCCAGAATAGGCACTAGAGGAATATTTGAAGGAATGAATCTCTGACTCTTAACTCATCGTTGAGGTTTCAGCTTACATGTTCTTTTCTCTTACAGGTTTGTCCTAGCTCCTCCTTCCAGTCTAAGTTTGCATGCCCCTATTTTTCCTATAAGAGTGTTTTTTTCTAATAACTTGCTGTTTTTAATTGTACGTGTATTTGTCTATCTTCCTAGCAATTACTCCCTGGGGGCAGGGATCAGAATGTTTTGTTTTCCAGTGCCTGCCCAGCCTATGTCATTTGGTAGAAAATTGAGGAATAAATACATCCTTTAGTTACCAAACGACCTCATGAAGGTAAGCGGTGTTGCTCACCTTCTGTAGATGGAGAAACTCAGGTTGGGTAACAGAAGTTCCAGGCACCCAGTTTCCATCCCCAGAGCCTTTGCTGGGCCAGTAAACAGCTCACAGTAACTTGATTTTAATTCTCAACTCAAACTCCCCCAGTGCCTCCGCATCCAGCTGGCCATCTGGTGCCTCTGACCGGAAGCTTGAGGCGGGCAGCCTGAAATAGCCCACTTGGTTCTGGCAGGGCTGGTTGTCCCCTGATGGGCACCGGCTTTCTCAGAGGCCCCCTTCACCGAGCTTGGCCCATGGCCTACGTGGGATTTCAGTGGGTGGCAGTGATAAGAAGCTGTGCGCCACTGGGTGACTTGCAGACCTTTTTCAGGCACATCGGCGTCCCCAGACGTGTGCTGGGTTCCTTGCCCGTTTGCTTCATTTGACCCTGATGGTGACCTTCAGTTCCCCAGAGGCACCATCAGTTCTGTCTCCGCAGAGTTTTTGCATGTGCTGTTCCCTCTGCTGCTACGCTCTTCTCCCTCCCTCTGCTTTTTTAAATTATTGTTACTAAATTCTTTTCTGGGCATATGAACTATATGTGTAACATACATGTAAGTGTTAAAGTGTAATGTAATGAGGACCTCTGAGCCTACCTTCCAATTTAGGGATGAGAACATTGCCATTAACTCACCTCTCCTTCTGGGGCGGGGGGCACAGAACTCCGAGACTACTATCCTGAATGTCTGAATGTTATGACTGTCGTGCCTTGTGGGGTTTGTGTGTGTGTGGTTTTTTTTTTAAGATTTTATTTTTAAGTAAGCTCTACACCCAACGTGGGGCTCAAACTGACAACCCAAGATCAAGAGTCATGCTCCTCTGACTGAGCCAGCTGGGCTTCCCATTTTTAAGTTTTATTGTGTATATGTGTGTGTGCCCGTGCACACACTGAAAAATACGGTGTTTAGTTTTGCTTGTTTTCGAGTTTTATAAAAATGGTGTTGGGGTGCCTGGGTGGCTCAGTCGTTAAGCATCTGCCTTCGGCTCGGGTCATGATCCCAGGGTCCTGGGATCGAGCCCCGCATCGGGCTCCCTGCTCCGCGGGAAGCCTGCTTCTCCCTCTCCCGCTGGCCCTGCTTGTGTTCCCTCTCTAGCTCTCTCTCTCTCTGCCAAATAAATAAAATATTTTTTTAAAAAATGGTGTTGCATCATGAGTGGACTCCTGGGTCTTGCTTTTCCTCTCGACATTATGTTTCCCATTTTCATCCGTGTAGGTGCTCTAGAATCTTCCACGGTCTGACCATGCCTCAGATTGTCCATTGTGCTGTTTCTGCTTTTCAGTATTACAAACTGGTGCAGCTGTGAACTTTCTGGTACATGACACCTGGGTTGTGAGCAAGAATTTGTCGAGGGCATAGACGTAGGAGTGGGATTGCTGGTTGTAAGTTGGTGGATCCACTCAGCTTTACGGGTCATGGCAGACTCTCCAGTGGCTCTTCCCTCTGTTACTTGGCTACTCGTTCTCCCTGGCTCTCCTTCCCACCTGTCTGGGGAGCACCTGCCTTGTGCCAGGTACAGTTGTGTTCTGGAGCGCAGTGGTGAAGGCCACTTGGTCCCTGCATGTGCATGACCAGTGGTATTAGGTAGTTCTTCTCCCACGAAGCCCTCTCTGACCCCTAGACGGGGTCAGGCACTCTCCTGGGCTCCCCTGCCCCAGCCCTGCCCACTCTGGGTTATCACTGTCTGGAGACTGGGAGCCCCGTGTGGGCAGGGATGAGAGCTATTTTGGATGCTGTGTCCAGCATCCCTCCACACAGAGTGGGGCGCAGAGCAGGTGTTCAGTGAAGGATCTGTGGAGTTACTGCTGAGACACTCACCCTTGAGGCAGGTGGGATTAAGAGGAAGAAATGGTGGGGCGCCTGACTGGTGGAGGATGTCGCTCTTGATCTCGGGGTCGTGAGTTCGAGCCCTATGTTGGGTGTAGAGCTTACTTAAAATTTTTTTAAAAAAGAGCAAGAAATGGAGTCCAGGATCCAGTATGTGTCAGAGGTGGACCTGAGCCCCAGGCCCATTTGGCCCAAAGCCCAGCATGTCTCCAGGGGGCTGAGCACACAAGATGCTTGGATGTGTGCTCGGCCCTGTGGCAGCCAGACAGGATACAGCCTTCGCCCTTGGCAGCTTCGGGTCGAGTCACTGCCCGACCGCTGGCTCCTGACAGTGTGCGGGGCCGGGGCAGAGGTGCCTTGAGAAGTGTGAGGTCCCCCCAGTCCTCTGGGAGTTTGAGAGCGGGCGTGGATGTTCTCTTGAAGAGGGCTGTGAGAGCCCTCACACAAAGTGGACAAGGCAGGAGCCGTGCAGTCCCAGAGGACGGTCGGGGCTGGGCAGGGTCACTGTGGCTTGAGGATCACTAACAACAGGAATCATCCTGCGCTGTTGGCAGAGCGCCCGTGGGGGGCCGGCAGGGCGCTGAGCGCTCTGCGTGCTGTGGCTTGTTCTCTCCTTCCCATAGCCCATGAGGGAGGTAGGATTGTTGCCCCATTTTACAGATGGGGGGGACCCTGAGACTCAGAGGGTAAGTCCAGCTCACGTGGAGGCCCGCCCTGGGAGCCTGGCAGCTCGTGGGCCTGCCTGGAGCACCCGGTGGAGGGCTGTCCCTCCCGTGCGCCTGACTCCTCGCTGTAGGGCCGTGAGATCGGAAGCAGCGGCTCCCTTTCACAGACAGGTAGACTGAGGAACAGAACTGCCAGGCCCCCAGTGCCACAGGCACACCTGAGTGGGAGGCCGTGAGCCTGGGCGGTTCCTCCGCCTCCCCCGTCCCTGCGCCTGCTTTCCAGCCACTCTGTTGGTGCTCACTTGTCCCCACGTCTTCACTTTAGCACCCTCAAGAGCCCAGCCCTGGGTAAATATTTGCCTACGGGCCAATGGGAGCGTGTGTCACCAGTGCTTCTGAGCCGGGTGGCAGGGGACAGGTGGAGGCAGCGAGTGGGGGGCAGGTGCACCATGAGCCTCTGGCTGGGGCTGATGGCGTCGTTTGCCCTTTGCTCATCCGGCTCCCGCCCCGAGCTGTTGCCGAGGTGTCAGGCCCTGGCCCAGTGATGACAGCAGCCACTGTTTACCAAGCAGCAACCAACCCCATGCCAGACGTTTTACAGGTGATCTCGGTGGTTGCTTCTAGAAGCCTCTGTTGGGTGTATGTGTCTCGGTCTCATTGGCTCCATTTTCCAGATGAGGAGACTCAACCCTAAAGAGATTAGGGCCCTCTCCTGGGACAGTTGGGGTCCGTTTAAGTTGTCAGGGCCAGAATTCACTTGGAGCTGTGTGAGGTAAATGAGGGTGTTCATTGGGAGGACATGGGGTCCTCTGCCAGTTCCCAGGGGTTCTGAAAGCCAACAGGAACCAGGACTAGTACCAGCTGCCTGGGCCACATGCACTTGTGATTTGTTTCTCTTTTTATCTGGTCGTGGGCCAAAGAAGCCTGGCCTTCCAGGTGGCCAGGATGGGACTGATCAGTCCAGGTGCCTCCCCCGTGCAGTTCGTGCGGGCTTAGCAAAAATCCACATCCTTCCTGTCCAGTGGAGCCTGCAAGGGCCTATGTCACCCTTGTGGGGGCAGGGGGAAGATCTTAGAGAAGGGTGCCTGGGCCCTGCAGACACTCCAGTGTGATGAGACTCTGAAGGCCATGCCCTCAGCCACCAGGCTGTACTGTTCCTCAGAGGGAAAATCACTAGTGTCCTCAGATGTACACATCCCCTTGGGAGCCCCTTCCAGCTGGGGGCTCACGGAGGTTACAGAGGACCCCCACATACATCCCGGCAGAATGCCCTCGGTTAGTGGGGCAGTCTTGGGCACTTGTGTTTTGTGGATGTCATTAGTCTCTACTCACCATGGGATTGGATGTGTTTTCTTGGTGGTTCTGACAGCCAGCCAGCCAGCCAGTATTGAGCTCTGTGCCCAGGCCTGTGCTGGGGACACAGCGGCGGCCAAGACAGACCTGGCCAAGCAGCCAGCGGAGCCATTATAGACAGACAGCAGCTTGTGGAAGGGAATGAGCCAAGGGCTGGGATAGAGAATAAGGGAGTGAAGCCGATGGGTGGGTCCTGCCTGCATAAGAATATTGAACGTCACAGCTGTTCCATGGGGCTGGGTCACCCCCTACCCCACGCCTGATGAGCTGAGCTTTGAAGGCACGGTCCTCTCTGTTCTAGCTGTGTGTCTTCGGCGAGTGCTTCTCCCTCCCCCCCACCCCCCACCTTGGTTTCCTCTTCTGGAAAAGGTGGGGGAGGGGTATCTGTACCCTAAATGGTGGTTGTGACCAGCAAGGTGGCAAAATGTGTTAAAAGCAAGGACTGTGGAGCCAGACTGTTGGACTTGAATCCTGCCCCCTCCCTTTATTGGCTCTGTGACCGTGGGCAGGCTTCTTAATTTTCCCTTGCCTCAGTTTCCCATTTGAAAAATAGGGATAACCTACCTCAGAGAGTTGTTGAAAGCGCTAAGTGAAGTAAAATATGTAAAATGCTACATAAGTGATGGCTATAGTTAGTGGTAATAATTTAGAATTAAAAGTTGCCTGTCATACAGCTGGGATGTGGGTGTTTAGTGTGCCCTGTGCCCCTGGGGACCCAGGGATTGGGGCGTTGACTTCCCCCTTCATCCAAGAGCACCACTGACCTTATCAAGCTCCTGCTGTGTGTGAGGCTCTGTAGGGGGCCTGAGGTAAGTCCTGTGGTCTGCCGTCTTCCTCTGCCCCACCACTGCCCCACCAGACTCGGAAAGCTGCAGGTGTCCTCTGATCTCACGTGTTTCTGTAACAGGATCTTCATTCAGTTGGGCCAAGTGGCTTGGAAGGTCAGGATGGGGAGGGGGCGGGGGATTGGGGCAGGCCCATGGCACCTGCCATCTGTGCCCTTCACTGGAGTGGGCAGGCTCTCCTGGGGCCCTGCCCCTTCCTGGCTGCTTGTGCAAGCCCAGCCCAGCCTGCCCCCTGCAGCTGGCCAGCCACACGCAGCTCCTGGCAGGCAGGCGGCAGGCAGGCAGCGTGGAGAAGAGCCGCTTGCCTCCCGGGAGGGGGCAGGGAAGAGCACGAATCACCCACAGGCTGAGGCCATCTCCTGTCCAGTGCAGTTGGGGTGTCCTCCCCTTTGTCCCGTGGGTCCCTGGGGAGAAGGGAGGGGAGGCTTTGCCCCCCCCGCCACAGAGCAGTCATTTACTGCAGCGAGGTCCCTGGAGCCCTGTCAGCGGGAAGGGCGCGCTCTGCGGGGGAAGGTACCGTGGCTCAGCTGCAGCGTGACCCGCACGCTCCCCTGCTCCCTCTGAGCTACTGAAAGGCTGATGGGGATGGAGGAAGCTTGCGTGATTGTTCACTGGGAAGAATTGCTCATGACCAGTGTGCCTTCTTTTCCTGGGGAGTCACAGGCAGAGGTTTTTCCAAGTAGGCGGGGCTTCCAGAAGTCCGCACCTGGCCCTCTGCCCACTGGCTGCTCCCCTCCCCTCTCTCTGGGCCATGTCCCTGCCCCACTCTAGGTCCAGGCCTCTTTGCACCCAGCGGCTGTCCCCAAGGGTCCCCTCTAGTATGCTGATCTATGCCAGGTCCTGGAAGGAGCGCCCAGCCTGGCAGGATAGGGGGTCGTCCCCCAGGGGCAGTGGCTTCAAAGCCCAGGGCATCAGGGGTTGTAACTGACATGGGCAAGGGCGCATTTCACTTTCTGTTGTGGCTTTGGGGGCAGCTGTGAGGCCCAGTGAAGGGGCAGAGTGCCTTCATTCCCGGATTCTTGAGCTGCTGCACTTGCTACTCCATCTCTGTGTTAGTTGTGTTAGGTTTTTGTTTTTGTTTTTTTTTTAAAGTAATCACTACACCCAATATGGGGCTTTAACTCACGACCCCGAGATCAAGAGTCTCACGATCTACCGACTGAGCCAGCCAGGCGCTCCCGTGTTAGTTTGCTTTTTAACAGTGAGCACAGAGTTTTATTTTCACTGTTTCATGAAAGGTAGCATTCACGAGCACGCTGTTCTGCACCTAGCTTTTTTCCGTTGAGTGTATCTTGGCTATTGTTCCCTGTTGGCTCAGAGCAAGTGTCCTCATTCTCTCTGGCCGCAGAGTTCCGGTCCCTGAGTGGACCGGGTCTTTATCGGCTGCTCCCCCGTTGCTGGGTAGTGCTGTCGGCCACCGTTCTGCAGGTGCAGGCGGTCCTGCAGTGAATCACCGGAGAGGCATATACCTTTGCACCTTGGCAAGGGTATCTGTAGGCTGCGTCTCCAAGGGTGGAATGGGGGGGGGTCAAAGGGTATCTGCATTTGGATTTTGGAATTCTGACTGGCACTGCCAGGTTGCCTGTGGAAGGGCTTATACTGGTTGGCATATTCAGCAGCCGCTTGAGGGCATGCCTGCTTCCCAGTGTCACCAGTACATGCTGTCCAGCGTGTGGGCGTTGGCCTGTCTGGTAGGTAGAGAATGGTGTTGGCGTACTTTTGTTTCCTTTGTATCTTCCCTTATTCTCAGATCACAGAGTGTTTGAGTTTTAAAACTTGGTTTTCTGCTTTGGGGAAGAGACTGAAAGAGGCCGTGCTAGTGGCTGGCGTGGAGACGTAGGTAAGAGCCCACAGCCAAGCCAGCCCGGTGGTCAGGAAGGCAGCCGTGGAGACCGGCAGATGAGGGCCATACCCTCCCTCTGCTTTCAGTTGGAAAAGTGTCCTTGGGCGGTCACTTCCCACCTCCAGACCTCTTCTGGGAAGCTTCCCAGGGCTGTTGGGAGGCATAAACGAGATCTGGCTTGTAAATCAGGCTGGGAGTCGGGGCAAGGTGATGGCTCCTCAGAGCACCAGAGAGGCTCCTCAGGCTGCCCGTGTGCCCAGAGGGGCGTGGGGAGGGGCTTGGGGGTGGGGACAGGGCAGCTCTGTCTGCACGTGGGCAGCATAAGATGCCTGGCTCTGAGGGGACAGGGACCGCACGGCAGAGGTGGTGGGGCCTCAGGCGCCCGGGGCTCTGCCTCCTCCCTGTGTCAGGCTGCAGGAGGCTTTGTGTTGCTGTGCCCCTGTGCTGCCCCCTGCCCCCACTTTGGGGCAGCCCAGGCCATGGGAGGGTTGTGTGTGGCATTTCAGGAGTGCAGGAAGGAACTAGATGCCTGATGAAGATGCCTGGAGGGCTTTTGCCCCGATCAGCTGGGGCTAAGCATGTGCTCACCCATGACCTCATCACAGCTATATCCTCACTGCCCCCATGCGGGTGCCCAAAAGAGAAGGAACCTTCCCTGAGTCCACCCAGCTGGCCTGGGTGGAACTGGGGACTCAGACTCCTTTTCTTTTGACTCCAGAGACCCACTCTTCGCCCCACCTCTGTTCATTTGTTCTAGCAACAGATGTTTATTGTGCACCTACAGTGTGCCCTGTGCGTACCCTTCTGGGGATACTTCAGTGAACAAAAGCAATAAAATCCTCCTCATTGTCTCGTAAGCAGAATATAAAGCTTTATTAGGTCGTGGGAAGTGCCACACAGAAAATGCAGCAGGATACAGGGATGGACAGTGACAAAGGGGACTGTTTATTTAGGGTAGTCAGGGAAGGCCTCTGAGGAGGTGATGTTGGAGCAGAGACCCGAAGGCAGGCGGGGAGGGATAGAGCCATGGAGATAAAAGGTGAAAGAGCACTCTGGGCGGAGGGTAACAGGTGCAAAGGCCCTGAGGCGTTATGAACAGACACCTCTGTCACTGACAAGGATTGAGTAGGGACCTTGACTACTGGGCCAGTTCTGCTTTCCTGCCTCTTCTGCGTATAGGCTTTGCCACCCACGGCTCTAGGATGACACCCCTATCCCGTGCTTGGTGACTGAGACCCTCCATGGGTGCCCCCACCTCCCCTCACACACCCTAGGCCCTCCTGATCATGTGGCTCACTGTTCAGGTGCATTGCGCAGTCTCCATGCCTGTACCTGTTCACAAAATTCCTTCTGCCCAGGATGCCTCTCTCTCTGCTGTCTCACTCTTCAAGTCCTCGCTGAGACTTTTCTAGGTGTTCCTTTCCAGCAGATCCCAGTCTGCCCATCCTCCCTGCCTCCATGTTCCCTCCCTACCCTCCGTTACGGCCTGTGGGGCTCCTCTGTGATTGCTTTCGGTTTTGTCTCCCTGACCATGCAGGGAGGCTCTGGGATAGGGTGGGGCGGGGTGGGGGAGATCAGTGGCTACTTATTGTGGGGGGGGGTGGAGGGGAGAGGGCTGTCCCGGGACGAGAGCACACCAGGCTGGCCCCACACCTGTGCGTCTCATGCTCAGCCACTGCAGCCGCTCGGGTCTCAGCAGGCACCGTGAGGAGCCCCGGAGGGTGGCTCTGCTAAGGGACAGGACTGGCTCTCCAGATCCCGGCAGCCCTAAAGAGAAAGAGGAATCCTTCTGGCAGCCTCCCTGACCTGATATTAGAGAAGGCTGCATTTCTAGGCCCCCAAACCAGTCGGTCCAGACTGCAGCTGAGGGCCTGAGGACCTCCAGGCACCAAGGTGGGTGGGGGGGACGACCCTCCTGCCTTTGACCATCCCCTCCGCCTCCTCCCTGCTTCGTGACTTAGGAGAGCATGTAGCGTCACGAGAGGTCTCCTCCTCTGTGTGGTGGGCAGTGGGCTGGCGCGCTCCACTGCAGCATTATGGCGAGGATGAGCAGCTCAGCGCGCAGTGCCTGGCGGAGCGCCTGGTAGGGAAGCGGCTGAGCTAAAGAGCAGCTCCTGCCGTTCTGTGCAAGGAGCGCTCTGTCACAAAATGAGTAGTTGCTGGCAGGGCCTATGGCCCGGCCCCTCTCACCTCCCTCCAGGCTTCCTGGTCCAGGAGGCCCTCGGTCAGGCCTCCACAGTAGTCTCCCCACGGAACCGGTGGGCCCCTCCTGCTCAGAGGCCTAGTACAGCAGCCAGCTGTGAGCTCGTCCCTCTGTCTGCCACTCCCGCCCCCCGTCTTGGTGCCTTCTCTGTGCCTGGCCTCCGTGCTGGGCAGTGTTGGTGGCACAGCCTGGACTGCACCCCTGGCCTGTCTTCCCAGGGCTCTCAGTTCAGTGGAAGGAGACAGGCCTGTCTTCAGACAGTGACAGCTCAGAATGGGCAGGGCCAAGATGGGGAAACCTAGAGAAGGGGGCCTGACCCGGTCTGCAGGTCAGGGAGGGCTTCCTGGAGGAGGAGACATCTGTGCTGAGAGTTGACCTGAGAGAGGGGAGGGAGGGTATGAGGTGTGTGGAAGCACTGGGCCTTCTGGGAAGAAGAGTTGGGGGTGTGGCTGGAGCACCGTGCCCAGGGGGAAGGAAGGGGCCATGGACAGAGCTTAAAAGGGGCCTCTGAGAGCTGTCTCCCTCCTGACTATCTCATCTTAGCTCAGTCTGGGGTGTTCGCATCGCCCTCCTAGGGCATACCTGCCTCCACCCCTCAGCAAGGACCCCCAGAGGGTGGGGGCCAGGTCAGAACCATCCCCGTCTCCCAGTGCAGCACAGAACTTGGCATGTGGTAGGCCTCGGGAGGTATTTGCTGAATGAATGGCAAGATGGCACCTAAGTTGGAATTCTCCTGGCTAAGAAGCTGAACTCCAAGGAGCTGAAGGAAAAAGGGAGCATTTGTTGGATAGGGACCTGAGGAATCCTGAATGGTCAGGCTTCAGGCCTGGCTGGGTCCAGGATCTCAAACGTCTGAGCCCACCTTTCCTCTGAGTTGGCTGGGGAGGCCCTCTCCTCCTGGTGGATGCCAGGATGGCCACCAGCAGCTCCAGAAATGAGAGGTAACCTCAGCCCCAGCCCTGCAGAGGAGAGCTCTTTCTGCACGGTTCCAGCATGGCCCTGGGACTGGCTGTGGCTGGTTCCATGAGGGTCAGCCACGGAGCTGTGGACTGACCGCTGTCCACCCCTGGAAGCTTTGGGGGGGGCGGTGGGGAGTG
Source organism: Phoca vitulina (assembly GCF_004348235.1). NCBI lineage: Eukaryota > Metazoa > Chordata > Mammalia > Carnivora > Phocidae > Phoca > Phoca vitulina. Next base: position 9,666,900 of record NW_022589755.1, on the reverse strand, counting down.
GAGGTAATGAGGATGGTCCCACTGGGGTCCCGGGATGGCACCGGGAGGGTGGCCGGGGAAGCAGGCCATCCAGTGCTTTGACCGGCATCCAGGCCAAGGCAGTGCTCCCTGGGAGGACAGGTTGTGTGTCTGACACAAAGTCGGCCTCACCGCGTCCACGGTGCGGCTGTGGGTTTGTAGGCCTGCCTGTGCCTTGAACACCAGCCGGGTCCCCTCTGAGCCAGGCTTCTACCCCGAAGGTGTGCGCCCAAGTGGCCTGGTTTAGGGCAGGATGGTGTTCCACAGACCTCAAGCCGTGGGAGCACCAAAGCTTGGGGAGTCATGCAGGAAAGAGCCCTGAGAGCCCGGTTCCTGGGTCCCGCATGGAGAGATGCCATCCTGCTGGGGCCAGGCCACCCACCTGCCACGAGATTCTTGGTTTCCTGTCTGTCGAGTGGGTGGATGTGATTGTGCCCCCCCCCTCGTGGCAGAGGAAGAGCGAGGCAGGCAGCCTCCCAAGTTGGGCTCTGCTGCTGCTGCGGGCCAGCCCTGGGAGGTCACGGCTGCGTGCTGTGAGCTGATGGGGGGATTAGGAAGGGGAGTAGAACCCAGGCCCCTGGCTCTGGGCTCCCCCACACTCTTAAACCTCACTTGTCTCCTCTGGTGTCCCCACCCTGGCAGGCTTCTTGTTACTGGGCACAGTGGGCTCCCTGCCCAGGTCTCCAAGAGACCCCGTTCCTATGTAATAGAATCCTCCCCAGACCTCGAGTAGCTCCTGTCACTGCCCTGTGCCCAGCCCTGGTGGCTCCTGTCTCGGGCAGAGAGCAGAGTCCTCACTTCCCAGCTCTGCCCTCCCATGCACTACCTCGTGCTGCCCTGGATCCTGCCGGGCCTGCGCCCACCCTGTTACACCTCCCCCTCCCAGGGGCCACTGCCCACTGCCCTGTAGCTGTCTTGTCCATGTGAAGCCCCAGCGGGGAGAGCTGGGCCCCTGCTCCCTCGCCCCTTCCCTCTCCCCCCATGCTGTTGCTTCCTGGTTTTTGATTCCCACTGGGATGACTTGTGTCTTCTCTCTCCCACCAGCTCCAGGCTGGCAGGGATGGCCTGAGTCATTGCCGCCCCCTGGTGCCCAGCCTCTCCTTGCGTCTCCGGGTGCCTTTGCACCTGTGTGCAGACAAGAGCCCCGCACCAGACACACGTGTCTCTCTGCCTGTCACCCGATGCCCGGCATTGGATTTCTCTCCCTCCCTTTGTGAGGGCCAGCACAGCTGGGGGGGGGAGGCAGGCTCCGTGTGCCTCTCAGCCTCTTCCTGGGAGACTGGCACGAGCTGCTGGGGCGAGCTACAGAGCCTCACCCCTGTGGGAGGTCTCACCCGCCAACTGCCGCACAGCAGCATCCCTCCCCAGAGCTCACACTGTGCCCCACCCAGAGTCCAGGGGGGCCCCCAGCCTGCCTCTGCCCCCGGTCCCTTCCTGCTCAGGCCAAAGCAGTATGAGAAGCCCTGCTCCAGTGTCAGACCAGCGCGGGTCTGGCTGTGTGTTCCAGTACCGCCTCTCCTGGCCCCGGGACCTCGCACAGACGACTTGCCCTTTCTGAGCTGGCCTCCCCTTTTTAGGAAATGGAGTCGTAACTCTGCCAGCCTTGGATCTCCGAGCTGGCTAAGAGGACCTGTGCCTAGAAAGTAACTCAGCGTCGGGCCTCCCACAGTGAGTTCCCAGTACCTGGAAGCGGTGCCCACCATCTGCGACCTCTGTCCAGTCGTGCCTCCTGCTCAGACCTGGCACCATGCGGCTGCTTAGCAAGTGCCCTCACGTGTCATCTCCTGAGACCCTGCAGATGTCCCTTTCAGAGAGGGGAAGCGGTGGTTGCGATTGTCAGTCACAGCCTCACCAGGTCAAGGACAGCTCTTATCCCAGGCCACTAGCTCCGGATCCACCTTCCCTGGCAAGCAGGCACGTGCTCTCCCTTACCCGCCGCCGTCCCCTCCTCTCTGACAGCCACTTGAACTCCAGCCCCTGCTTGAGTGGGACCTTCAGGGCATTGGACTTGGGAGTTGAGTGAACACGTTTGAGCCCTGATCTGACATGCACACGCACACGCACGCATGTCCCCCCTGCTCCCACACATGGGCGTCCACCCGGCCTCACCAGCCATTCCGTAATGGACAGGTGCTTGCATGCCTCTTCTGGTCCCTGCCTTCCAGCGGGGGAGAAAACACGGCTGTGACGGGTTTGTGTGCACCCATGAGAATGCTAAGCGCTGGTTGGGGAGGGATGAAGTCATACTCTGTCACCAGAGGTAGCCGAGGAGTTAGTCACCCTCGCCCCATTTTGGGGATAAGGTGATGGAGGCATAGAGGTGAAATCGCTTTGCTCAGCATCAGAGTTTTAAATTAGGAGTCAGGATCCAACCCCAGGCACTCTGGCTCCAGAGCCCGTGTTCTTACCCACTTTGTGAGACCGCGTGTCTCAGGTGGGGAGCCCCGGGTGGACGGGGAAGGAGGCAGCAAGGACTCCTCAGGGCCTGGCCACTTCAGCAGCTGTGCCCTCACTCTGCAGCCTCTAGGGTGGGCCGGCCAGCTGGGGGAGCTGCTCACTGACTCGTGCCCGCCGTGGTGAGGCCTGTGTGGTTCCTTAAGGCCGTGGAAGCCCGGGGTGGATGACCCCAGGCTGGAGGCCCCACACCGGGTCTGGGGAACTTTGTCTTTCAGTCCATGCTCCTCACACCTTCACCCTGTTCTCCCCTTGACCATTTCGCCGCAGCATCACAAGCGAACAGATGTGCAGAGGGGCCAGGCCTGGGGTTCTGCTGGCTTATGGAGAGCTGGGCTGGGGCCCGGCACAGCGTGAGCGCCGTCTGCATGCTACGCGGTCTTTCCTCGGCACCACCCGTGCTGCTGTTACCTTACCGCTTTTTCTTAAATTGGTTCAGTTTTGTTTTACTTGAATATGTATCATCTCATTCCCAAACAATATGGTAGTTTGTTTTCATTAATCCGTGTATGAAGCCCGTATCCGTAATGATTCCTGTGAGGTCACTGCCGAGCCACCTGACGCTCTCCTGTGTCCCCGCTGGTGCCGCGCCAGGACTTGGGGCGTGCTGCTGGTGCTGTTGGGGCCATCGAGGTGGGCTGGGGGTGCCCTCGAGCTGCCGTGGACTGGCTGAACACCTCCCTACCCCTGCTCTTGTGCCCTCAGTGTCTCTGCCCAGTGCTGTCCCCTCTCGAAAGCGCGTCTCCGGGAGTGACGAAGCTGCAGTTGTTATTCCTGTCACCAGGGGGCGCCAAGTCACTCCGGGCCTGAGGGGCTCTCCCACTTCTGGGAATATGTCCACTCCTCCTGGCCCCTGTTTGTTTCCCCTTCTGTAAGTGACTGGGCGGATGCGACCCTGTGAGCTCTGGCGGTGACCTCGTGCGAGGCTGTGCTGCCTGCAAACCCCACGACGCCTGGCTGAGGGGCGGCGGACGGCAGCTGTGGCTGGTGCGGAGCTGGCCCGGTTAGAGACCCTGGGCTCCAAGCTTACCGGGAGGCTCCTCAGAACAAAGACCGACCCAGTGGGCAGGGCTGGGATGCTGGATCTGCGATGCCAGAACTGAACACCTAAGGGATTGATTGCAGCTTGAGAGCGTCCTTAGGATTCTTACTTCCTGTAGGCTCTCGGATGCTGAGACGGCTAGTGATGGCACCCCGTGTGCCCAGGCCCTCCTTCATTCCCATCTCAGGTGACCAGGCCAACCCAGCCTTGGCCCGGGGGCCTTTCTTGAGGTGAGCTTGCCTGGGGGAGCATCTGATAAAGCCTGTGCACCTCTTCTCAGAGTGATGCTTTTGTTTTAATTTTTTGTTAAAGTAAACTCTGTGCCCAACGTGGGCCTTGAACTCACCACCCCGAGATCAAGATTCACTTGCTCTACCAACGGAGCCAGCCAAGCACCCTTTGGAGTGATGTTTTTGGGTTTTTTTTTTTTACAATTTTATTTATTTATTTATTTGACAGAGAGAGAGCGCACAAGCGGGGGGCTGGAGGGGGGAGGGAGAAGCAGGCTTCCCGCTGAGCAGGGAAACTGATTTGGGGCTCGATCCCAGGACCCTGAGATCATGACCAAAGGCAGATGCTTAACCGACCGAGCCACCCAGGCGCCCCTGAAGTGATGATTTTGAAAGGCAAAAAATAAAGTAGGATTACAAAGGATATCAAAATACAGTTAGCGAAAACATTCTTTTAGATTGCAACACGGTGTTTGCGTTCTTCCTCACTGGTGCAGGAGAGAGCAGCAGCTCTGGTGACTGCCATCTTCAGAGTAGTGATGCGCATTCAAAATCTGCGGCAGCCCATGCACCGTGTGGAAGCACCTGTTGTCCTGGCGATGACAAAGTCGCAGGGTCTGCTAAACACTATTTCTCTTCTCTTCTCTCTCTCTCTGTTTTGCCCATGTTAATAAGGAAGAGCTATATTTCATTGTAGTTCACTTAGTGAAAGTAGAGAAGTCATTTTTCTCCCTCACGTGTGCAGAACCCTCGGGGGTCAGCAGACCCAGCTTGGTTGGACCCCCTGAGGCAGCTGCTCGAGCCCTGGGGGCTGCTTTCCCTGGCAGGGCCAGCTCCTGAGCTGGGGGCCACCGGGCGTCAGAGAGCTCCCTCGCTGGGTGGGCAGGAGGTGGCCGCACCAGGGAGGCTGCTGGTCACCTGCAGCTCCGCTCAGGGAGGAAGCAAGGGGGTAAGCTGGGGCCTCTGCTGCTTTCTTCCAGCACAGCGGGTCCAGCACAGTGGAGAGAAAGCTCTGGAGCCAGGTGCACAACTCTGCCCTGTACCAGCTGCCCAGCCTCGGGGAGGCAGCTTCCCCCCCCCCCCCCAAACCTCGGTTTCCTCCCCTAGAAAACAGGATAGTGCTTGATGCGATCTGGAGGGAGAGTCCACTGGGAGATGCTTACCTGGAAGCTTCGACAGGGGCTTCTGCTGGCTCCGAGGGCCAGGCCAGGGTGGCAGCAGGGTGAGGGTAGGCCGAGGTCTCCGGAAGGCCCTCTTCCTGCTCCATTCCTTGCCTGCCCTGTCGTCCCCAGGCCCACTCCATTCTGCTGACGCCAAGAGCTTTCTCTGCCCCTCCCCTGCTCGGAGACTTCCCTTCCTGTTCTCCCGGTTGCCCTGGGGCAGAATCCAATATTTCATAGACAAACACCGAAAACAGTATGAATGTCTTATCCAGTGAATGGATAAACAAAATGTATACATCAGGCATTTACCGTGCAGCCCTGTAAAGGGGCCGGAACTCAAAACCCCTGTGCTCCACGAGAGAGGCTGACCACAAAAGGCCACATACTGCTTACCTCCATCTTTATGAAATGTCCACAGAAGGCAGATCGGTGCAGACAGACAGGCCAGCCTTGTCTGGAGCGTGGTGATGGGTCCCGGGCCTCCCAGGGACTGTGCTGTGCAGCTGTTGAGCCTGGGCTCCATCCCTTCATTCTGTGAGCACTGCCTGCTCCCCTGGGCACCCGGGCTGCACCCTGTCTCCTCTGACTGCCGCCGTGTCCCCCAGACTGGAGGCCCCGCGCCGAGTAGCTGTCGGGGGATGTTTTTTTTTGCTGTTGAGGGTGTTGTTTCAGGAGTGGGGACTCTGAGAGGCCACATGCATCACAGTTAAGAGCAGAGTTCACTTCACCACTCTACCACTTACCGGCTGTGTGTCCTTGGGCAAGGTGCTTCACCTCTCTGGGCTCAGCTTCCTCATAGCATCAAAGTACAGATTCATTCTCTCATCTAGGAAAACATACACACACACACAGATTGAACACCTGCTCTAAGCCTGGCCCTGGGCTGGATACTGTTGGGACAAGGTGGTGAGCAGGATAGACCCAGCCCTGCCCTCCCCATTTAGTAGGGGAGACAACCGACAAGCAGAAAAGTTGTGTGATGTTAGTTGTGTGATGTTTGTGCAGAGCTACTCGAGGAGCCATGGGAAGGTGTGGAGGGAGGGGCTGACTCGTTTGGGGGCCCCGGGGCCACCTCCACAGGGCAGCAGTGGCATCGAGGGGCCTTGATGGGAGGGCAGGACTCAGTGGGTCATCGGAAGGGGCGTTTTGTTGTGGAGGCCGGGCGTCGGGGGCGGGAGTGAAGGGGGCCCAGGGTGCGGAGCATCACAGGCCTGGGTCCTCTGTGCCTGCAGCCCAGAACGTGACCGTGGATGAGGTCATTGGTGCCTACAAGCAAGCCTGCCAGAAGCTGAACTGCAGACAGATCCCCAAGCTCCTCCGGCAGCTCCAGGTACCCGGGCAGGGGTGGGGCGCAGTCAGAGCGAGGGGAGGGGGACGGGGGGGAGGTCCCTGGGGTGAAGCTTTTCTCTCTCTGTCCCCTCCCCTCCCCCCCAGCAGCCTCTGGGCCTCTGGGGTCGGCCCTGAGCAGGGAAGGGTGCACAGAGCACCGCCCCGCCTGGCCACCTAGCCCAGGGCCCGTGTAAATACATCCTGGAAAAATCCTCTGTTCAGTCGTAAAAGCGATCAGGCTCTTTATGAATGTTTAAACAGTGTGGAATGATATAAAGTAAGAATTTTAACTGTCACTCCCCAAAGAAATTCGGTTCCCCAGGGGAAACGCCATACGTACGTTTATTCTTTATGGTCTCTATACGTTCTGCATACACTATTTTTTTTTTAAGTTAGAATACTACAGGCATAAAAAGCAAAATCCATTTCTCACTTCTTACTCAAGTCCCATTTCCTGGGAGTCCCGCTGTTGGCAGCTTGAGGTTTTCGCCCTCTGGCCCTGCCTGTGCGTTTGTTAGAGGGCAGCTCGCTGTCCAGAAGCCCACAGCCCCGAGGACACGTTCTCCGTCTACGTGAACGGGGTGCAGCTGTGCCCGTGGCATGTCCCCTGTAGCTGTGTCCCACAGTGCCTTTCCTGCCGCCTGCCCAGCCTGGGCGTGTTGGTAAAGCACCACCTTAGTGCCTTCCCTCCGGATGGGTCATTCCACGATGTTCCAAGGTCGCTTGTTTCTAGGGTTGCCGCTCCCGCAGACGGCATTGCGGTGAGCAGTCTGCTCTCCACCCAGCTCTGCGCCCCGGGGTGGAGGGTTCTCTGGGGCAGTTCCCAGGAGGGCCTGTTGGCAGTTTCAGGGAAGGACGGCCCCTCAGTGTGGGAGCCAGGAGTGTGGGTCCTGGGGGTCCACAGGCTAATGTGTGCGGAGCCCAGGGAACAGAACCTGGCACCCAGTGGGGGTGGGGCTGGGCTCATAGCCAAGGAGGGCCGGGCAGACGTCTGACCGGTGCCTTTACTCCTCCTTACTGAGTGCTCTCTGTGTGGGGCTTGGGGGCCGGCCTGCACCCCCAGGCCTGTCAGCCGTCCCCACCTTCGCGCCTGCTTCACGGCCTTTGTGCTGGCTGCCCCTTCTTGCCTGGAATGCTCCATTCAGCTGGGCCGGAGGGGCGGTGTCCCTACCTGGCCCAGGCCCTGTGGGTACAGAATGCCCCGCTCTCTGAGGCCCTGCACGCCACCCCCACCCCAGAACACTGCCTCACCTCAGAAACGGAGCCAGATCGGAGCCCCGCCTGCCCCACTGTCAGGGTCCAGCCCTGCTCCTGAGGGTGTCTTCCTGCCTTCAGCCCTGACCCCTCTGTTTTCCTAGGAGTTCACGGACCTTGGACACCGCATTGATTGTCTGGACCTGAAAGGTGCGTGTCGGGACAGAGGCTGGGACCCCTGGGGAGTGGGCAGGGCCAGAGCCTCTCGAGGTGGGTCTGGGCCGGCAGGTCCTGCTGTAAGAGCAGGTTAGCCCAGGGCAGTGGGGTTCCTGAGAGGTGTGGGTGCCCTCCCTGAGGGGAGGCGGGTGCAGTGAGCCCTCCCTTCCCCCAGAGCCCCCATTTCCAGCCAGCCCCCCAAGCATGCGAGCACGCACAGAGGTGCACTCCATCTCGTCCCAGGTGAGAAGCTCGACTACAAGACCTGCGAGGCCCTGGAGGAGGTCTTCAAGAGGCTGCAGTTCAGGGTCGTGGATCTGGAGCAGACGAACCTGGATGAAGATGTGAGCAGCTCCTGCCACCACCCTGACCTGTTCCCCCAGCTCCCTGGCCCCTTTGAGGTTTAGGGGGAGGGGGCACTGCAGGAGGAAGAGTTCCCCTTTGACAGAGGCTGGGCAGGGCCTCTTGAAGGACAAGATGAGGAGGCAGCTGATGTGACCAGAGTGGATGTGGGGGATATAGGGACTCTGGGGCAGGGCCCAGAAAAGGGGTCTCATAGACACACCCCAGAGGCAGGGCCTTTGTAAGCAAGAGAGGGACTTGGGGAGCTGGGCCTTAGTGGGGGCAGGTGTGTGGCCACCAGAAACCTTTTCAGGAACCCCCACTGGGGATCACAGCACTTGTAAGAGAGAGTTTGAGAAACATGCAGATAGCATCCTCCCCATTTGGGCCCAGGTGTCCTCACCTCCCCAGACTCAGAGACCACCAGGAGACCTGGGGGTGGGGTCCTGGAGAACTGAGGCCCAGGTACGCCAGGGGCCTGTCCCAGCTCCGGGGTGTATCAGCCCACCTGCTGGTGGCGGTGGGGTAACAAGTAAGAGAAAGCAGATGGACTTCAGCAGGAAGGGCGAAGTTGGTTCCTGGAACCCAGAGGTGCCGGGGCAGCATCAGGGCCCTCCCCACCCCTTAGTTTTTTGTCCCCCACCTCCTGCCCTCCTGGGTCTGCCTCAGCCTGAGTCTGAACCCTGTTGTCTCGGCCCCCAGGGTGCCTCGGCCCTCTTCGACATGATCGAATACTATGAGTCGGCCACCCACCTCAACATCTCCTTCAACAAGCACATCGGCACCCGGGGCTGGCAGGCCGCTGCCCACATGATGCGCAAGGTGGGCGCCTTATCTGTGCCCTCCCCAGGGTAGAAGGGGCTCGACCGCAGAGGGGTCCAGGGTGCTTTCCCAGGACACCCGTCCCTTAGGGCCTGGTTTTCATGAGCCCTCGGAGTGTCGTTGTCCCAATGCCAAGGGGTGCCCTGCCTCAGGCCAACCCTGGCTACTTTTCTCCTTTCAAGCATCTTTCCTTCTTCTTCACTTGCTCGTAACCCATCCCTGGGAGGTGGCTGTAGTTGCCCCCGCTTCACTCATGTCCGGGGCATCTGCTGCACAGGAGTCTGGGAACTCAGGTGTCACCAGCCCTGCCTGCTCACCTGCAGGACTCCAGGCCGGGCCATCCCTCACAGACACAGTTGCCCTGCTGCACGCTGGGACGTGGGGCTGGGAGATCCCTGGGGACTGGGAGGGCTGGGGCCAGCCTGATCCAGCCCTGCCCCTGCCCCACCAGACGAGCTGCCTACAGTACCTGGACGCCCGAAACACGCCCCTGCTGGACCACTCGGCGCCCTTCGTGGCCCGCGCCCTGCGCATCCGCAGCAGCCTAGCGGTGCTGCATCTGGAAAACGCCAGCCTGTCAGGGCGACCCCTCATGCTGCTTGGTGAGCTCCGAGGCCAGGGGAGGCGGATCAGTAACATGCTGCCCGCTGGGGGCCGGGGCTCGGCCAGTCACTGTGCTCTCCCCGCACTCCCCCAGCCACGGCACTGAAGATGAACGTGAATCTGCGGGAGCTCTACTTGGCTGACAACAAGCTCAACGGCCTGCAGGACTCGGCCCAGCTGGGCAACCTGCTCAAGTTCAACTCCTCCCTGCAGATCCTGGACCTCCGTAACAACCATGTGCTGGACTCAGGTGTGTGAGAGGCCTGCCCACGCCCACCCCACTCCAGCCACTGAGCACCCACTGTGTGCCTAGCCAGGTGCCCCCATGGTGCTGGAGACACGGGGGTGGCCAGGACAATCCCAGTCCTGCCCTCATGGGGCTCACAGTCCAGTAGGGAAGACAGACCATCCCAGGCAGTGACAGCTCAGACTGGGCAGGGCTGGGCTGTGGGAACCCAGGGAGGGCGTCCTAGAGGAGGGGGCAGCTCAGCAAAGACCTGCAGGATGAAGTGAGGTATTGAAGAGATAATTAAAATAATTACCCTCTGGAAAAAGTGGCCTAAAGGAAACAAGGTTGTTGGGACAGAGGGTCAGTCAGAGGCCGTTTAAGATGGTGCAGGGAGGTGACCTCTGGGCAGCAATGTGGAGGGCAAGAATGGAACCAGCCCTTTTAAAAGCCTGGGAAGGGGCGCCTGGGTGGCGTAGGCGGTGAAGCCTCCAACTCTTGGTTTTGGCTCAGGTTCCCCATGTCAGGCTCCGTGCTCAGCGCCGAGTCCGCTTAAGATTCTCTTTTCCTCTCCCCCGCTCCACCCTGCTTTCTTTCTCTCTCAAATAAATCTTAAAAAAAAAAAAAAAAGCCTGGGAAAAGAATCCAGGCAGAGTAAATAGAAGGCCCTGAGGTAGGAAAGAGCCTAGATGTTGAATATTTGCGGGGAGAAGCCACGGTGGGCTAGAGGGTAAATGGGAAGGGAGAGGAAGTAGCTAGTGGTAGGAACTCTGTGTCCTCCTGGTTCACTGTTGAGCAGGGTCTCTGGGCCTCAGTGTGAGGAGAGCGCTGGGGGGACAGCATAGGGCATCCAGGCCAGTTCCTTCGCCCAGGGTGGCCGGGCCCAGACACCACATTTACTGAGCACCTAGCACGTGCCAGGCCTGTTGAGACAGAGATCTCTGCCCTCGGGAGAGACCCTGCCATGATAAATTAATAGAGTATGCGGTCTGTCAGATGGTGAGATGTGCTCTGGAGGAAACTGAAGCAGACAGAGGGATGTGCTGGGCCGAGGCAGGAGGTGGCCGGGCCAGAGTCGGGGGGCGGGGGGGACGGGCAGGCCGGCCGACGGGAGGGCAAAGCCCCGGGAGGTTCTGCGCTCTCCTGGGGTGGCAGTGGCTCCCCACCGGTGTCCCCTGGAGAAGCGCCTGGACCACAGCGGGGACTTGCCCATGGGTCCCCTCCAGGTCTGGCCTACATCTGCGAGGGCCTCAAGGAGCAGAAGAAGGGGCTGGAGACCCTGGTGCTGTGGAACAACCAGCTGACACACACGGGCATGGCCTTCCTGGGCATGACGCTGGTGAGTCGGGCCGGGAGCGGGGAGGGGCGCCTCTCAGCCCCGTGCTCTGCCCCCCGTCCCCCGTCGTGCTCACCCTGCCCCTCAGGGACCCTTTGCAGGAGCCCTTTCAGCGCGGGTTGCTCTCCCTCAGCTTCCGCAGCCCCTCTGTCCTAAGGAAAGGAGCCTTTCTCAGTTGCCCTTGTCTTTTTGCATCTGGCACGGTAGCCTAGTACCATGTTGCGCACGAGGTGAAAATGCTCTGCATAGAAAGTTAATATTTTCTGGAAGCCTTCAGTGCGTTTTAAATCTTTTTACATAAATACATGGTATTTAAAGCAAGCCCACAGGCCACAAAGACTCACGTCCAAGTTAAGAATGACCAACGGCCAGGTGTGTGCGCTGAGCCCTCGGGATGCTTGCCCGGGCTGGGGAGTGGACAGGGCAGCTGGCTGGCACCGGGGCGGCTTCCGAGTCCACGAAGCATCTGGCCTTAAGCAGGACTGTCTGGGCGGCGCTGCCGAAGAGGGAGCGCTCGGGTTTGCCTTTTTCCTGATTGGCCTTCTGGGCCTTTCCTCACTCTCAACGTGCCGCTCCCTCTAGCCGCACACACACAGCCTGGAGACGCTGAACCTGGGCCACAACCCCATCGGGAACGAGGGCGTGCGGAACCTCAAGAACGGCCTCATCAGCAACCGCAGTGTGCTGCGCCTTGGCCTCACCTCCACCAAGCTCACGTGCGAGGGTAGGGCGCGGGGCTGGGCCGAGGGGGCGGTGCAGGTGGGCTTGGCGGGCGGCTAGCCCATGGCCAGCCCCTGCGGTCCCCCTCCCAGGCGCGGTGGCGGTGGCGGAGTTCATCGCCGAGAGCCCCCGCCTCCTGAGACTGGACCTTCGGGAGAACGAGATCAAGACGGGCGGGCTCATGGCGCTGTCCTTGGCCCTCAAGGTGAACCACTCACTGCTGCGCCTCGACCTCGACCGTGAGCCCAAGAAGGAGGCGGTGAGCTGAGTGGGCTCTTCCCTGAGGCCTCCGGCGGCGGGAGGGTGGTGCAGGCTGGCCCAGGGCGACTGCAGGGCCCGCCGAGGGCGCCGGCTGCAGAGCCCTAGCCAGGCCCGCTCCACTGCAGGTGAAGAGCTTCATCGAGACGCAGAAGGCGCTGCTCGCAGAGATCCAGAACGGCTGCAAGCAGAATTTCATGCTGGCGCGCGAGCAGGACGAGAAGGAGCAGCGGCTGCAGCTCTCCGCCTCCATGCCCGAGATCACCGTGACCGAGCCGCAGCCCAGCCAGGAGCCCGGGGGCCAGGAGCCTGGGGACGAGCCCGCCACCAGGGCCCAGCAGAATGGGGCCCCCGGCCCCAGCACCCGGCCGCACTCAGACTCAGACTCGGACTCCGAGGAGGAGGGTGGGGAGGAGGAGGATGGGGAGAGGGCCGAGGCCCCCTGCCCCGCCCTGGTGCCCCCCTCGGACTCCCTGGGCCCTGGGGACAGGAGCCCCCCAGGCAGCCCCGCCTCCCCCACTGAGCAGCGTATTTCTGTGTCCAGCCCCGGCCGGGGCCACAAAGTGTTTGTGGTGACTCGGGTTGAGAGTCCGCCCGAGAGGGCAGAGCCCCCGGCGCCCCCCGCCCCTCCTTCCCCCCCTTCCCCCCTTCCTCCTGCTTTATCCTCCCCGCCCACCTCACCTGCCCTGCCACCAGCTGAGGCCATCGGTACTCTGGACCCAGGGGTGTTGGAGCCTCAGTCCCAGCTGGAGCCACCTCAGCCAGGGCCACCGCTGCCCAACGGCCTGAAGCCCGAGTTCGCCCTCGCACTGCCTCCAGAGCCCCCCCCGGGGCCTGAGGCCAAGGCGGGCAGCTGTGGCCTGGAACACGGTGAGTGGGGCTCCGGGGCAGGGTGACAGCGGGCCCTGGGTGCTGCTGTGAGCCCGGGTAAGCACCTGCCCCTCGATGGGCTTCAGTGTTTCCTTTAAAATGACCTGTGAAGGGGGTAGGAATGAGGACTTGGTCCTCAGCCCCCACCTTGTTTCCCTTGGATCCCTGGGAGCTCTCCCTGGGATGGAGCAGGCGAGATGGTCTCAATGGAGTCCGATGGTCTCAGTGGTACCCGGGCCCTGTGCTGCCCTAAGGGCCAGACTTGGGCAGGGCTGGTGGGGATGGCCTGGGGTCCCCCCATCCCCGCCTGCCTGACTGGAGGTTGCTTGCCCCTTCTCCCCTTGCAGAACTGAGCTGCTCCAAGAATGAGAAGGAGCTCGAGGAGCTGCTTCTGGAAGCCAGTCAGGAATCTGGGCAGGAGACACTGTGACACTTTAGGTGAGGCGGGGGCCAGGGTCAGAGGGCAGGGGTTCTGGGGTCCGGCAGTAGCGCCCCTGGCTCTGACAGGCCCTCCCCCAATCTTTTCTCCCCAAGTTCCTTTTTTCCAGTCAGTCTTCGATGAGCTGAGGCCAGAGCCATGAGAATCTGCTCACCCTCACCCCCAGCCTTCCTGAGGCCTGGGCCACCAGGGGTGTGGGGGGCCTTTCTGGGGACCCCTGCCCCCCACAGCAACACTACACAGAGCGCAGGAGCCGCAGGGACTGCCCTCCCTGCCCTGACTTAAGCACTATTTTTGTGTCCAGCACTCGAAGGCTCTGGGTTGGGGGGATGGGAGGAGGAGTTCTCCAAGGACATCAGCCACGAGGCTGGACGCCTTTTCCAGACGGCCTGTTGGGCCAGGCTTGCCCTGTGGAGGGCAGCAGTCCTGGGTGGTGGTGGGATGGCCCCCCGGTCCGCCCCGGGTGCAGGGCCAGGCAGGAGGCATGACGAGGGAGGGGCGGTGAGTGGTGGTGGAGGACATTGGTAGAGCAACCCCAGGCAGAGTGAGGGCCAGGGCTGGGGGGGGCGGGGGGCTGGGAGCAGAGGATCAGAGCTTTCTTTTTCTTAAGTGCAATAAATCTATCAGGGAGCTGGGGTGAGGAGCAGCCGGGCTTCTAGAGACCCTGCTGTCCAGGCCCCTCGAGGCTGCGCTCTGAGAGGCACTACAACCCGGGGGGCGGCGTGGGTGTGGGGTACGGGTGGGCGGGGGAGGGGCTACTCCTGTCGGTGCAACTCTGTTCACACCTTTTCTAATAAACCGGAGCTGGGTTCACCACACTCGCCTGCCCTCTGCTTGTGCCGATCGGGGGCGCCCCCTGCGGGAGCTGTGGGCACAGGGAGCAGGGAGGGCAGGGCCCAGCCAGCTCCCAGGGACGTCTGCGGGGCTGGTTGGCAGGGGTGCCCCAGAGGAAAGCGGGCAGGCCGGGGAGGCAAAAGCCACATTTCCCACAACACTCCCTGCCCCCCCCATTTTTTTTTTTTGCCGTGTCCGCCCTCTTGTATCTCCCTTACTGTCCAGTTCACAGTCCCGTTTCTCCAGAGGGAAACAACCCCAAAAATATCTTCCAGCTTCAGGCCTAGGCTCCCAGGGTGTGATGGAGATGAACCACCCATGACACAGGGGGAATAGGCCCCAGCTTTTGCCCCCAGCGGCCCCAGACACTCCACGTTTCTGAGGGTACATGGCCCTGCAGACACGTTTTCAGACTTCGGGCCTGGGAACCAGGAGAGTACATTTCTGTGCTAAGCCACCCAGCTTGTGGGACTTGGTCCTAGCAGCCCCAGGGGACCCCCAGGCACCAACTGTGTGGTGCTCCTGATTTTCCAGCTGGATCCTGGATCAGTCCGGGATCGCAAGGGGGGGATCCCTTCGGCCAAGTATTTTCTCCTCGTTGCCTTCAGCCACCCAGACATTCCTGGAGCTTGTTGTGAAGACACACTGAATCCATTTTATTACTGGGCTAGACACTGTGCCCATTCGTAAAGATCTCAGTGCCACAACATGGGAGATGTTATTTCCACGCTTGTGGATGGTTAGGTAGCAGGCAGCTGTTCTCCCCGAAGTGACAGGCGGGCCCAGGCCTCGCCCTTGTGGCTCTGCCGCTCCTTAGGGCCTCAGGAGCCCCTGCATCTGGTGGGCAGACGGGCGGGGGGGACTGGACAAGGCAGACCTGCTTCTTCACCGAAGATGGGAAGGCGAGAACCAGCCCCGTGGCCTCCCCGCGGTGCGAGTCACCAGCAGGAAAGCTCCTGTTGGCGAGAACCAGCCCCGTGGCCTCCCCGAGGTGCGAGTCGCCAGCAGGAAAGCTCCATGGACCCCGCAGAGGGGACCGTGAGTGCTAGGGGACAGTGAGCCTTCCCAGCTACACCAGCCACTCCAGGACATCCCAATTCTAGCTCTGTCGGACTCAGACTTCATCGGAGTCTAAGAGACACGGTGGCCACAGTGACCACTGCGTGGATCCACTGAACAGGGAGCTGCAGCTCCTTCTGGGGCCTGGGGTCCACAGGCCTGCTCCCAGCCCGTCGGCAGGTTAGTTCGCGCCTACTCCTGCTGCTAACGTGTGTCAGCCCGGAGCAGAGGTGGTGAGAAATGGAAGCCCAAGCCAGGTCGGCTGAAGGGAGGCCAAAGGGAAGGGACGTATCGGCCCCAGTCCCACACCTGCAGACACCGACCTGTCACGGTCCCCGTGTGTCTCTGGGGGGCGTCGTTCTTGGGCAGGCTCCCCGCTGCCATTGGGAGAACCTCCCCCGGCAGGTGTCGGTTTGTCCCACCGGCTTAGCCACGCAGCTAAGCTGGCTGCCCCGGTGGAAGTCACAGGCCGGCTCTCTGCCCTGGGTCCACCTGGAGGCCATCATTGGCCAGTGGAGGTGGGATGCTGTGCCCAGCCTCGGAGTAAGGAATGTGAGGTCAGTACCTCCACCAGGCCCCAGGGCCTGAGCGTGGGTGACTTCACAGAGCTCTTGGCTCCCTCTGGGTCTGTCCCCTCAGAAGTCACGCCCTCGAGGTCTCGTCACGCAGCATAGGTTAAGTGTTGGTCCCGTCTCCCAACTGGACTGGACCGGGCACACCACGGGCCTGAGTGTGTGGCTCCTTGACCAGTGAGAACTCCGAAGGTGCCCAGAGGGGTGACACTGGCATCCTAGGTCCGCGTCACATGGCTGGGAGGGGAAAGTGGTTAAGAACCCTCCCCCCACCGCCACTCTGTGGCCTGGCACAGGCTCCGATTCTGTATGTCCCACGGGTACCCCATCTCTGCTTCTCAGCTCCCCAGTCCTCATCATCGGGTGGACAGTTACTTGTTCAGGGGAGGCCGCGCTGCCTGCCCCAGCTGGCCAGAGTGCCAGCAAGCCCTCATTCATTCATTACACCAGGGCAGAGCCACCCCTTGAGTGGAGCAACCTGCTGAGGTCAACGGGACACCGCCCTCGGAAATGCCAGCTCCGTGCCTGCGCAGGGCCCGGTAGGGCGTGGGGACAAGGACCTGGATCCCCTGAGGCCTAGGCGCTCTCCGTTGCCTGAGTCAACCTGGCACATCCGTCCTCCCCTGCCTCAGTGGCCTCACCCACCGCCCCCGCAACCGCTCCTGCCACCAGGGATGCCAGCACTGAGGCTGCCAGCTGAGGCTGTCCGGCTCCCTGGGGGTGCCAGGGCTTGGCAGGATAGGGCAGGCCTGGTTCCCAGTCCCTGCTGAGCCAGGGAGCCCAGGACACGAAAACCAACGGGGGCTTTCACATCTCCATTTATTGAACTTGAACCCGGGGTTCTAACCTGGTCACTGGCTCAGTACCCTGCCACTGCCAACAGCTCTCTCTGGCTCACAGGTTCACCTGGGTGGGGGGTGGGGGGGGTGGCCACCACTGGCCTCACTGCAGACCTGGACTGCGGCCTTGGGCCCAGTCGCACCCCTCACCCCCTCGTCCGGGCAGACGGAGCAGCGGTTCCCTCTCCCGCTGCTCCCAGGGTACTCTTTCAAGGCCCAGCTGGGCTGTAAGGGTTCTCAGGCCACAGGTCGTGACTTGCCCCTGTGCGCCCTGTCCCGGGGCTGGTGGGCTTCGCCCGCATGCGCCGGGGCGTGCCCAGCGCCCTGACGGGACTGGAAGGCCCCGGGGGCATGGTTGGCTCCGTCGGCGGCGTGGGGGGCGTCGTGGGCTGGGGACTTGGGCGGGCTGGGCGGCTTGAGAGCGCTGACCGCCCGGATGAGGCCCATGCGGCGGCGGATGGAGTGGTCCAGGTTGACGGTGCAGCGCAGCAGGGTCTGCGCCTGGGCCACGGTGAAAGGGAAGTCGGCGCCCAGGAAGCGCTCGAAAAGCTCGGGGTCGCCGTCCAAGTCCAGCACGTTCTGCAACTCCTTGGTCATGGAGTGCAGCTCGGGGCTGTTGTCGCAGAACACGTCCCAGAGGCGCGCGCGGGCCTCGGGCGCGCCCCCCGCCTGCTGCCGGTCCTCCAGGCACTGCAGCACCCAGCTGAGGCGGCACGGCCACTGGTTGGCCAGCACGACCCAAGCCACGGCCTGGCGCGGCGTGGGGCCCGCGAAGTCCCCGTCCTGCTGCTGCAGCAGGCGCACGGTGATGGGCACGGTGTTGACGATGCGCCGCATGGACACCACGTTGTCGGGCACGTACTCGTAGAGGCAGTCGCGCTCGTCGTGCAGGCACAAGAGCGCCTCCTGGATGCGGCGCGCCGCCTCGACGTCTATGCGGCTCTGCGCGCGCTCGGCGCCCGCCTGCGTCTCCACCGCCAGCAGCTGCGCGCCCTCGCCGCCGCCCCGGCCGCCCCCGCCGCCCCCGCCGCCGCCGCCCGGCCGCAGCTTGCGCGTCATCTCGCGGTAGAGCAGGTCGTCGCGGCTCTGCACGGCGTCGTGCAGGAACTGCAGCTTGGTGCGGCGGCCCATGATGGGCACGGAGAAGGGCAGCGTGACGGTGCGGTTGAGGAAGAGGTAGCCGTTGTCGGCCGTGCCCTTCATGGAGCCGGCGCTCTCGAGGCACGCGGCCAGGATGCTGGGGTCCACCACCAGGATGAAGATGAAGGGCGCGTGGCAGTCGGACAGCAGCGTGTTGATGGCGTTGAGCACGCCCACCACGCGCTCCGGGTAGCACGTGTCCAGCCCGGTGAGCTCGAGCACGACGCGCAGCCGCCGCCGCTGGTAGATCTCCAGGAAGCCCAGGAAGTCGGTGAGCAGCTCCACCTCCTTCTTCACCTCGCACATGAAGCCCAGCTGGCTGCAGAACTTCTCGCGCGACACCAGCCGCTCGATCTTCTTGCGCTGGCTCACGAACAGGTGCTTGCCCACCGAGTACACGGCCATGAGCAGCCCCGAGCCCGACAGCGTGGTGGCCGCGCCGCCGAGCCCGCGCAGCAGGCTGCCGCTGGCCCCGTCGTGGCCGTGCGCGCGGGCGTGCACCGACAGGTAGAGCAGGCCCACGCCGAGGCCGAGCGCCGCCAGCAGCGCCAGCAGCGCCAGCCACACACGGCAACGGCAGTGCCACTCGCGCTGGCAGAAGCCGGGCGTCGCGGCCGGCTTGTTGCCCAGCACCGAGTACACGCTGAAGGGCAGCGCGCCGTAGTGGTGGCGGATGCCCTCGCACAGCGTGGTCACCAGGCCGGCCCACAGCTTGTCCGTGCCCGCGTACTGCCAGGCGCTGAAGCGGATGAAGTGGAACTGGACGTTCTTGCGGCGCAGGTGCAGCTCGGTGATGACAGGCTGCAGGAACACCAGGTACCAGAGCAGCCGCAGGAAGCCCCAGCCGCGCACGCGCCGCGGCTTCCACTGCACGCGCCGCAGCTCCTCGGCCTCGCGCTGCGCCGCCTCCTGCTGCATGAGCGCTGCGGGGAGGGAAGGGGCGGGGAGGGCGCGCCGGCCCGTGAGCGGCGGGCGGGGGGGGGGGGCGGGGGGCCCGGGGGCCCGCAGCGGCGCGTGGAGGGGCAGTGGTGGGCAGAAGCAGCAGAGCTCCCAGGGGAGAGAGGACGGGAAGGGACGAGGAAGGAAAGAATGCGTGCCAGGTGCTGAGGAAGCGAAATGCTGGGCAGCGGGGCACAGCCTCGGTCTGATTTTCCTGGCTTAATGCTCCTCCTCCTCCTCCAGGTCGCAGCTTGGCTGTCTCCTCCTCCAGGAAGCCCTCCCTGATCCCCAGGCTGGGTCAGGTGCCTCCTGGGCTCCCGCACCCCAACCCTACCCACTGTTGGGTCATCACTCTCTGGGGCCAGGTCCGGCTGCCTCTCTGGCCTGTGAGGGCACGAAGGGCAGGGCTCTGGTCGTCTTGGTCATCCTGTGTCCCCTGGGCACCAGGGAAGGGCTGGGGGAATGTCTGAAGGATGGATCATGAGAGGTTGGGGGCAGGGTCCATCTGCTATTGAGGTCAGTGAATGAATGAGTAGGAATGTGCCAGAGTCACCTAGCACGGAGGAGCTCCTGAATGCTCTTTCCTTTTTCTTTATAACCGCGTGTTTTCTCCTCCTGGGACCCTGTTTATCGCTCTGTGACAACATAGGGGGCAGATGCAGTCTTGTTTAGGAGGTGCTCACCAGGGCTGGGCTCACGGAGGTGAGCCGCCTCCAGCCCCTCTGGCCACAATCGGGGCTGGGATCTGAGCAGGGCTAAAACCAGGTCCGAGCTGCTGTGGATCCTGGCTGCGTTTCGGCCCACGTGATCAGTTAACCTCTATCTGTTAGGGCTCTTGTGGGCGCCAGGCCCTGGGTCCGTGCTGAGAAGAGATGGGTCTGGGGGGCACAGGAGGGACTCTATAGGAGCCAGTGAGGAACCTGAGCTTTCTCCCTAGAGTGCTGGGGAGCCACAGAAGGCTTTTTGAACAGGGGAAGGACAGGGCTAGATCTGTATCTTTTCTTTTTTTTTTAAGATGTATTTATTTGAGAGAGAAATCAGGGGGAGGAGCAGAGGGAGAGAGAGAATCCCAAGCAGACTCCCTGCTGAGCAGGGAGCCCAATGCGGGGCTCCATCCCATGACCCCACGATCATGACCTGAGCTGAAATCAGAAGTCAGACGCTTAACCAACTGAGCCACCCAGGCGCCCCACCAGAGCTGTATCTTCAAAAGATTCCTTGGAGGGGATCTGGCAGGGGAGGGGATGAGACTGTTGGCCAAGAGGCCAGAGAGGGAATGAGCAGGGACCCGGGGACAGAGGCTGTGGGCGTCAGGAGGGACCTGGTTAATACTGACTTACAGGCATCCGGACTGGGGCCCAGCTGGCCTCAGGAGCGAGTGGGGCTTGGGGAAGCCTGAGGCTGGGCAGGGACCAGGGGACCGGGGACCAGGGGCTCCGTTCCCCTCACTCCCTCCCCAGCACACACAGAGCCTCACCAGTGATCTTGTCCAGCATCATGTGCAGGCGGCAGCCAAAGGGGGCATAGAAACCCACGGTCACAGGGACAGGCACGTGGCAGAGGGTCTTGGCCAGGCAGCTACAGTAGACATCATCTTCTGTCTGGATATCTGGGGGCCCAGGTTGGGGAAGGGGGGCGAAACTGAGTCAGTAAGGCTGGCCAAGCACCACCCTCCTCCCATCTGCCCTCCAGAGAGCCCGCCCTCAGCTCCTCCCTTCCTCGGCATCCCTCTGCCCAACTCCCTGAGGTGACTCAGGTCAAACCTGCAGGTGGAGGTTTCTGGCGCAGTAGACATGCAACCCCCTTCTCCAGGGTCTGACGTGCCCCTCTGAGCACCCCAGGAGGAGCCGACCCCAGATCCACCAGGTCAAGGCTAGGAGGCTAGACTCCCCACCGACCCCCCACACAGAGGCCCAAGGGATTTGGGATGACCAGGCCCTAGGTCACCAGGCTCAGCCACCAGCCCGTGGTTCCCCCGGAAAAATCCCGTGGGCCTTTCTTGGGACTCGAGGCCCTCAGATAGCTTAAGACGCCTCTTGGCACGCTCTAGAAGTTTCTCGTGTCAGTTTCTGCCTGCTCTGCTAGCCTGGGTCCAGCGCGGAAGGGTTCCGACAATCCCAGGCTCCTCTCAGCTCCCTGTCCATCCCTCACCCTGACCTGTCTCCCTCTCCAGGACCCCATGCCCACAGCCTCTCATCCTGCCCCGAGCCCAGGCAGATGGCCTCTTGGGCCTGGCCGTGCCACCTTTTCTGCATGACCATTGAGAGCCTCAGTCCTTCCCTCCAAAGAGGGGTTACAGAGACACCAGGCAGCATGGACGCCAAAGGGTCAGGCCCGGGGCGAGCCCTCGGTCAATGCCATGGTCTGGAATGACCGTTTAGGGAGCAGATTCAAGTTCAAATCCTGGCACCATGCACCAGCATCACAGTGTCCACTCAGCTGAGGGTGTCCTGGCCCTCTCCCCCACCACGGGCCCCCACCGAATGCTACTTCTTGGACTGGAGTTGGGGCACCAGAAAGGGAGGGTTCAGCTGTGGGCAGCCCCGGGCCAGCCTCCCGGTGCGTGGTGGGGATAACACACCCACCTTCCCCAGGGGCCTGGCGGGGGGTGTGGGGGCTGCAGGATCCCTCCCTCCCGGAGGGTCAGCCCCGGGCCTGGAGGCACAGACCGCAGCGGGAGGACCCTGTAAGGTCAGCCAAGGGGGTGGCCCAGGCAGCTCTGACCCCGCTCTGCCTGGTGGCCGGGTGACCTCACCTCGCTGGGCCTCTGGTGGGACATGGGCGGCAGGGCCCCAGAGCCTGCAGGGACGAGGGGCTGCCTGACCTGGAGCCCGAGTCCCTGCTCAGCGGTTGCTCTGCTTTCAAGGCAGACCCGGACACCCGCCGTCTGTCCCCGCGCCCCCACCACTAGCACCTCTCGCCCCGACTTCTGCTCCCCGCACTCCCATGCCAGCTCCCGTCCCTCGTGGCTCCCGCCTGCCCCAGGGCCCGAGCCCCAGCCCTCAGCAGAGCCACGAGGGTCCCCGGGGTATGGCCCTCGTCACGGCCCCGGGAGCAGGCCCACCCTGCTGCCACTTACTGAGCTCAGATGTTGCCCTAACGGAGGCTCGCCTGATTGATGACCCTATTTGCAAACCCTGATGCTCCCTTACCTCCTCTGCCTGCCTTGTTTTCCCCCAACGTGGTTATCACTGGGTGACACACTGAAACTCGCCTTATATGGCTTCCTGTACCCCCCCATCGCCGGGAGCTCTGTGGGGGCAGCAGTCTCTGCCCTGCTCCCTGCAGCCTCCACCCCCTCCCCGAACAGAGCTGGGCACCCACCGTGTGCATCCAGTACCTAGTCACAGGATGGACGGATAAAGGAACAAATGAGTGAATGAGTGAATGAGTGAAGGGATTCCCTCCCCTTGCCGCACTGTTCTCTCCAGCCCCCAGGCCGCTCCCCTACCGCTGCCCTTCCCCCACACCAGAGCTGGCCAGCAAGGTGGTGCCTGTCACCCTCTTGGCCCAGGTTCTCTCTGGCTCCTGGGCTGGGGGTGCGGGGCAGGGAGGGCCGGGAAGAGAGAAAGCAGAGCCAGGCTGTCAGCAGAGGGAGAGAGCCAGGGCCCAGCTCCCCGCCCCCCCCCCCCCCCCCCCC
>NW_022589755.1:9636068-9644515 GCF_004348235.1 Phoca vitulina | reverse complement strand
GGGGGGGGCGCCCAGGGTCAGGGCTGAGCACCCTCCCAGACAGGGAGCAGAGTGAGCAAGGAGTGAGCGAGGAGCCGAGGGGCCAGAGGCCCAGGGGGAGGGGGCAGCAGGGACAGAGCCCGCAGGAAGGCTGGGTGAGCACCGGAGCTGTAGGTGAAGGAGCCGCCGGCTGCTGGGGCAAGCAGGGGGTGGGCGGCCCGGGGCCTGCTGGGCTCCGGGAGGGCGCCGGCTGCGGAGCGCGGGGCGGGGCGGCTGCTGGCCGTGGCAGGTGCGGCGGTGGGTGAGATGCTGGGCTTGGGGGGAAGCTGGGGGGCGCTGGCCAGCTGCCTGGGGGCAGCAGTGGTTGCAGGTGGCCCCTTCCGGGCCCCTGGAACGGAGCAGAGCCGCTGCCGCAGGGGGCTGGGAGGCGGGGGCTGGGGCTGCCGCCGCTGCTGCAAGATGGGGGGCTGGGGGCCCCAGCGGCAGCCGCTGACACCCCCCTGGTGGCTTTGGTAGGCCAGCTGCCAGCACACCTGTGGGGGCAGCCGACAGGGCCCGAGGGCTCGAAGGGCCGCTGGGTCATGGCACCACTGGTGACGGCATCCTGGAAGGAAGGAAGTGGGGGTGACTGGGCCTGGGTCCCTGGCCCCTGGGGGGGGGCACTGGCAGGAACCAGGTCGAGTCTTCAAGTGGAGACCCCGGAGAAATCAGAGAAAATGAGGAGGGGATGTGGCAGGGGGCAGTCTCCATGCTCGCCTGTTGGGGAGCGGAGAGGTGCGGAGGCCTGGGCTTAGCCAGGCAAGGGGCTGGAGTGGGGACAATGCCTTGGAGTCCCTGAGGGGGGTGTCCCTGGGGTTCAGGGGGGCAGAAGGGAACCCATCAGGAACCGGCCTGGTTGGTCCAGAGGAGGCTGGAGTGATGGGAGGTGACCATGGAGAGGGGACAGGGTGGGGACTGAGAAGGGCGTGGGCTCGTACCCAGAATCGGGCAAGGCTGGGGGGAAGGGGGCTGCCCTGGGAGGCACAGGCCTCAAGAGGCTGAATTGGCCCGATGGGTGGTAACTGTCCCCACCCCCACCCCCCAGCAGGAGCACCTGTGGTCACCACCCCCCTGGAAGCTGTCCCCCACTCATACACACTCGGTGGTGGGGGGAGCTTGCTCTCTCTCCACACTGCTCCCCCCAGGTTGGGTGAAGTCCTCACAGGCCTGGCGATTTGGGATGGGGGAATTCTACCCATGCTGGGGGAAGGGGTACGCTGGGTGGGCCCCCCTGCTGACATCCCCATCCTGGGTTCCCACTCTTGGGCTCCCCGGGGACTCTGCCCCCCGCACCATGACCCCTTTATGTGGAAGCCTCTGTGGGGAGTGCTGGGAGCTCCTCTCCCCTGGGGCCTGACGTTCCCCTTCTGCTCAACAACCATCCACTCAGCAGCCCCCCGACTCACAGACCACGCTCCCTGCCAGGACCCCCCAAACTGAACCCCTACCTTTTTGATGCCCCAACTCTGGGTCCAAGAAGTAGCACTCGGTGGGGGTCCGAAGGGGGAGGGCGCCCTCGGCGAAGCGGAGGGTGTAGTGTTTGTGCATGGCGCCGGGGGGCCTGCTCCAAGGGAGGGCGAGGGTGGGCTCAGTGCCCGGCTCCCTTGGGTGCCAGCCAGAAGAGCCCACCCCCGGGATGTGACCTGGGACAGGTGAGTGACCCCGTCCCTGATGTTGGGGTCCCGCGTTGCCAGCTGGGGTGGCGGTGCCCTTCAGAGTAAAAGTGAGTGGTCAGGACCGGGGAAGGACAGCTAGACGAGGGAGAATGGAGAATGGTTACCGGGGCGCTAAGGGCTAATTTGGGGTGCGTGAGATTTCCAAAGTTGGTGACCGGGTGTTTGGGAGCCCCTGGGAGTTTCCAAGAGGCTAGGACGATGGGGGTGCTGAGCAGATGTGGGCTAGGGAAACACAGGAGCCCGGGGGGTGGCTGAGTAAACTTCAGGGAGCACTAGGTATTGGGGGTGCGCGCTGTGGGAGGCGCGGGCTGGCGCCGGAGGCGTGGGCTGGCGCCGTGGGAAGGGATGTGTAACCAGCGCGGGGAGAGCTGGGAGCCCCGAGCCGCCGCCAAGTGACTGAAATTTCAGGGCTGGTACATCTAGGGTCTGAACAAGGGCGGCAGCGGGGAGGGGAATTCTGGGGGCGCACATGCAATCAGGGTGGTCCAACTGGGGAAGAGGCTCAGCAAACTCAGGGCGAGATGGGGTGCACAGGTGTAAAATGAGAAGAGCCGAAAGCAGAAGTGAGGGAAGGATGCTGGGTATGTGTGTGTGCGGGGGGGAGGCAGGCGAAGCGGAGGGGCAGAGAAAAGGGGGTGAGTTGGGGCTCAGAGAGGGTTGGGGGCCCCTGCCCACCCGCCCCTCGCCTGGGGTCCTCCGTACCTACCTGATGGCAGCCCTTCGGCCCCAGCTCCCTGCCCTGCCGCGCTGCTGTGCCGGCCCCACTGGAGAGAGGCCCCGAGCCCGGGGCCAGCCACCCGACCGGTTTGCCCGCCCTGTCCCCGCCCCTTCCCCGGAGCGCCCGCCCTGCCAGCTCGCTCCCCGCTCTGGGGGCTGCCCCCGGGCGTGGTACCCCAGGTAAGGGAGGGAGGTGGCCAGCCACCGCGCCACCTGGGGCTCCACCTGCCGGGCGCTCCTGGGGGGGGGGTCCACGGGAATGGCGGGTGGGAAGCTGGCGCAGGGATTAAGAGTCCAGAGAGGACAATCCCAGGTTCAGATGCCAGTTCCTCAAGGGCCCAGCTGTGTGACCTCAGGCAAGTGACTTCACCTCTCTGAGCCTTGGCTTCCTCATTGCTGAGTGGCAGGGACAACCACTGTCCCGCAGTTGTCAGGAGGAGTCCGCTGAGCACAGAGCCAGGCACTTAGGAATGACTGCAGCTAACGTGTGCCGGGCACAGACTGACCCATTTACCAGGCTGCTCTAGATACTTCTCATAGAAGGACGACAACACGCAGGTGAAGGCTTACCAGGAACCGCACACGGTTTATGCACTTCTCCCACAGTGAGCCCCTTCCTCACCAGAGCCCAGCAGGGCGGCTGTGACGCCCACGTTACAGACGAGGAAACTGAGGCCCAGAGAGCTGAAGTTCCTTGCCCCAGGTCACGTGGAAGCAGAGTGGGGCTTCTGGAAGCAGGGGTTTGCAGGGGCTGCGGGCTTGCTGAGGCTCTGCCTCCTGCCTGCTGGATGCTTTGCACATGGTTCTCGGAGAGGTGAGAGCAGGGGCAGGGCTGAGCAAGAGGGGCTTTCAGTTGTGCGGGGGTGGGGGGTGGAGAGGGCTCTGCTCTCCAGGCCCCCGTGTCCCTTCAGCTGCTGGCACGATGGGGCAAACAGTCACTGCCCAGGGTAGATGGGGGATCTGGTGGGGATGGGGGAGGCTACCACTGAACAGTGCCCGGGACAAGGGGGTTCGGGACAAGAGAGAAGGGACCCCATCTGGTCCAGCAGGACACCCCTCTAGGGGTTCTGCCTGGGTGACCAGACCCTGCCCCCTGTAGCCAGAGCCAAGCATCCTTCCGTCCGCTGGGGGCCAGTCCCGTCTCTCCTCCCCAGGTCTTCAAGCTGCTTTTCCTGGGGAGGCTTCCTCCCTGTCCTCCACTAATTGGGGACTCTGCCCACCCCCCTGCCCCAGCAGCAGTCCAGTCAGCTGGGGGGCAGAGCTAGTATGTTTGAGTGGGGGGTGAGTGTGTGGGGGATCCTCCAGGATGCGCTCAGGAGCTTCTGGAGGGCAGGATGGGGCCAACCCTCTGCACCCCCTGCCCACGTGCGCACAGTTTAGCTGAATAACCAGTTCATTCAGGGAAACGTCGGCCAGGCTCTGTACTGGGCGAAGGGATCCAGAGGGACTCAAGAAGAAGTGCGTTGGAATATAAGAAAACACCACAGGGCAGGAAGAAGCTGTCTAGGGGTTCTCCCGGGGCTGGGGGCACAGACAGAGGGGGGCATTGGCCAGCAGAAGCCAAGTGGCCGCTGGATGCCCCAGAGGGGGCAGGAGTCTGGGGAGTGGGCGGGGGGGGGGGGGGGGGGGATGGCCCAGGCGGGGACTGGTGTGTGCAAAGGCCAGAGAATGTGGAGCGCAGTTTTCCGGGCTGGGAGTGGACAGGCCAAGGCAGGGGCCAGACAGGCTGTCTTCACAGAACTCTGTAGAGGTGGCGTTTTAAGCAAAGAGACCCTGTCTCCTCCCCTTTGGGTCTCACCCCAGCCTCAGTTCACAGCTCTGAGGCGGGGGTCCTTACCCTCGGCAGGCGGCAGAGCCTAGATGTGTGGTCCCCTCGGGTGCTATGAATGTAAAGGGAGGGGAGGTGGTGGCAGGGGGAGGGGGAAGCAGGAGAGCAGGGAGGCCACACAGTCCAGGGGCAGGTCAGCTGGGCTGTTGTTCTGGATGGGATTTCCATCCGCCGGCTCCCTCAGGTGTGTTTGGCGGGGGTGGAAATGAGGGAGTCTGGCCTGTTTCCCCCTCTCTGTCCATCCTCGGTCCTGGCAGCCCCAGGCCTGCCCCTGCCCACGCTCTGGGTGGCCCCAGTCCTGCTCCCTAGGGAGAGGGCCATTCGGTGCGCCCCACCAGGGGAAGGACAGCCCCAGACTTGTTGAGGCCGCTAGGGATGCCGGTGCCCGGGGCCACCCTCCCCCGCCAGGTGTGCAGGCAGGAGGTGGTAAAGCACCAGGGCTCGGGCCATGGGGCTGGGGACGCAAGGGGCCTGCAGGGGGAGGAAATGAGCAGTGGGGAGGCACGCAGGGGGCTCTGCTCCCCCCGCCCCTGCAGGACCTGTGACAGAGGCCCCCTCCCCCTCAGCACTCAGGGTGACCCCCCCCACCTTCCACTTTAAATCTGGCTGCACATACAGAACCTTTATTGGGTATCCGCCATGCAGAGAGAGGAGTCTGATGCCGGGATCCTTTCACACTGGCCCCAACTTGGGCCACCTCATTCCTAGGACACCCCAACCTCCCTGTGACACCCACTTGGGGATGCCCTAAAGCTGTTGGACCCCTGCACCCCCCCTCTTGTCCATCACCCACAGAGCCCAGGGTCCCCAACAAGAGCCCTCCGGCCACCCCCAAAAGCGGTGCTCCGAGGTCCCTGGGCCTGCGGTGGCCGTGAGGCTCAGCGGGGGGTGAGGGCCTGGGGCTCCTCAGGTTTTCTGAATCACCACCTGGAACTTACCTGGAAGAGAAGGGCAGGCTTTAGCTAGAGGCTGGGATCTGAGGGGCGAGGCAGAAAGCACCCACAGAGCTCAGAGATGCACCTCCCTGCCCTGCACCAGCAGACTGGGTGACCTTGGGCTGGTCCGAGGGGGTGCTGCTCCCCGCCCACCTGGCCCGCATCCCAGTGCCATGTGGGTGACTAGGAGCATGAAGGTCAAGCATGCAGGCTGCTAAGGAGGGGCCAGCACGGGCTTCTGTGGCATGTGTTGCTCAGGTCCTGCCCACTTGGCCTCAGGTCCCCCTGCCATGAGTAGGCCTGGGGGACCGGCAGAGGGACAAACACCTGGGGGGGGGGACAGCAGAGGGCAGGCTGGCCCCAGGGAGGCATGAAGCTTCAGCTCGTCTGATGGAGGGCCCTGGGGGTCAGGAGGACGCCCCATCAGGCAGGCTGCAATCCACAGGCCCTGGCTGCCCTTTGGGGACCCCCATCGAGCATCAAGCAGGCTGACTTCTATCATGTCCACCCATAATAACGTTCACAACCACTAGACCAGCGCGTGGTCTGTCGGCAGTTCTCTGCTCCGGACGGCACAACCTAGGGAAGCAGGCTGGGGGTGGGGGGGCACCACAGGGCCGGGGGCGTGGATGGGCTGCCCCAGCCGCGTGGCCTGGGCACGTGACTTAAGCTCTCGGGGCCTCAAATTCCCCATCTGTCAGTGGGGCTCAGCAGCCCGGCCCCGCCTCCCAGAGCCGTGGGAGCAGGGACGGGACTCTGGAGCCCCACCACACCTGAGGGATGGGGAGGGCCCCTCCCCCACGACTCACAGGTGGGCAGGGATGCCACGGAGGCGGTGACCAGGCTCTTGATGCCCAGGATGCAGAGGGCACCTCGCAGGAGGCCGCAGGTGAAGGCCAGGAACTGGGGACGGCGGGGGGGCACACGTCACCCACGGAAGCAGGGAGGCCCACACCCAGGCCCAGGGCTCCACACACAGTGGGGGCAACTCCTCCCCTGGGTCCCGGGCCAGCCCCTCAGCTTGAGGGGAGGCCACCTTGGGGTGGGGGCTGAGGAAATAGGGGGAGGTCAAGTCCAAGCACCTTCCCTACCTTGGGTGCTTCCTCCAGATACTGCAGGCCCGAGGCCATCCGGATGAGGAGAGGGAAGCTGTTGTCCTGCAGGACGTAGGTCCCCTGGGGACAGAGAAGAGCCCAGGAGGGGCTGGGGGGGGGGGACGGAAGACCAGGACCTAGCGCCCCCTGCCCCATTGGGCTGCGGTCTGGAAGGACCCGGGCCTCAGAACCCCTGTCGTCATGGGCCCCATCCTTCAGAGCTCCAGAAGGGCCCAGGGGCTTCCCAAGCTGGGCCGAGGATCCACCCACGGGGTGTGCTGGTCCTAACCCCTCTAGCGGCCTGGCTCCCGGAGTAAACAGCCGCACAGGCCCTTCCTCCCGGGGCTGTGGTGAGAAGCTGCAGGCCGGGCCGGGCATAGCATGGGCACCTAGTGGGGACTCCGCTGTCACGCCAAGGAGAGGTGCTGCCGACCATGGGACAGCCTACTGCTCACCCTGGGGCCCCATCTTGGGAAGCTTGTGGACATTCTGGAAATAGCTGTAACCATCCCCCCCGCCCTGCCCATTGCGGCCTCCTGGCTCCCCTCAGAGGATTGGGCAGAGGCCCAGAGAGGGGCCGTGTTGCCAGTCGGGGAACCTGGCTCTTGCCGTCGAGCTTAGGGCTGCCCCCCACTCCCCCCCGGCCAGCGGTGGCCGGGCCGCTGCACCCTCCCACCCGAGGGGCTCTCCTCCTGCCTCCTCTTGGCTTCGGTGTCCGCCTGGAGTCGGGAAGCTGGGCCCCAGGCGCGCACAACACACCTGGTGATTGGTGCGGAGGCTGTCCATCTGCTTCTGGAACACGGCCGCCCACAGGTCTTTGCACAGGAACTTGAGGATGTCCAGCTCCTCTCTGAAGGCCAGTGTCTCCTGGGGCAGCCTGGGGGGCAGTGGCAGCCGCTTGGGCCCGGCCGATGCTGTGGGGCCGGGAGGGGCCGGGATGGGGAGCCCAGGGTAAGGAAGAGGGAGGAAGCCAGGCTGGGCTCCTCTCTAGAGCAACACAACCCAGGCAGGGACCTGACCTCAGCTCCTGCCTGCCTCCAGCCAGCCAGGGCAGGGGAAGGGCAGCAAGCACCGGCTCTCACCTCTCGCCCAGGGCCTGGCCCACACGGAAGCCCATGCCCTCCAGGACACACAGGCTCATCTTCTGTCCCTAAAAGGTCAGGGGAGAGAGGCTCAGGGGCCCGCAGCCACCTCCACCTGGGAGCCCCCTGGGATAGCAGCCGCAGAGGGTACTCTAAGACCAACGTGCCCGTCCCTGCCTGCTCGGGGCTGAGGAGAGCCAGGAGGGAGTGCCTTCCAGGGCAGGTTCAGGCCTTTGGATGTCTTCAGGCACCCCCTTGCCTCGGGAAAAATGGGGGTGTTCCCCAGGCTCGGCCTCAGCCTGCCTGTCAGCTCCTTCCTGAGACCACCCGTCACTTGTCGCGAGCGTTTCCAGCTCTGTGTGGGTAGGCAGCATGCTCATCACCCCAGGCAGGGGCTCCAGGTGACTGGCCGAAGGGCTCGTGTGGCAGTGGGCATGCGGCCGCAGGGCCCACCCTCCTGGCCCGGCCGGCAGGAAGCTGTAACAATCAGCTGTGGTCGTCATGCCTTAAAACATCAGCCGGGGAGGGCCCCACGGGGGCTCGGGCCGGGAGATACCCGCTCGGGGGCTCGGGGAAGGCAGGCCAGGGTCCCACGGCAGGAGGGGCAGAGGCACGGGGACGCACGTGGTGTCCGGGCACGGGCCTGCGGTGCTGATGGCAAGGCCCGAGGAGAGTCGGCCTGTATGTAATTCTTCGGGGGGGGGGGGGGCCTGAAGAGAACGGAGCGAGGCAGGCATCGAACTACCAGGACAGCGCGTATGGAGTGAGGCGCCCTGCTCCTCCAGGAGAGGGGCCCCTCGGCTCACTCACGGCCCCCTGTGCCCACGCCCGGACGCCTCCCTTCCCCCCTGCCGCGGCCCGGGTCGGGTGCTCGTTCCCAGCCTGAGCCGTCCGTGGAGCGGGGCCCCGGGCTGACCTTCAGCACCCAGCACCGGCCTCGGATCGAAGTGAGCAGTGGGGATCCGAGCGCGCACCGTGCGCCGGGTGCTTTGTACAAACCTCCTATTTAATTTTAACAACGCTGTAAGGCAGGTTTTATTTCACACCTGGAACCCGGGGCCTGGAGGAGCGAGGGGACGGGGGGGGGGGGGGGGGGG
>NW_022589755.1:9599983-9635968 GCF_004348235.1 Phoca vitulina | reverse complement strand
GGGGGGGGGGGGGGGGGGGGGGGGGGGGGGGGGGGGGGGGGGGGGCCGGCTTGCAAACCTGGGCAGGGCTGGCTGCCAAGCCTTGATGGCTGGGCGGGGCCGGCGGTGGTCAGGATGACCACCCCCAGCTGTCCCGGCCTTCAGTGGGGTGGCCAGGGCTGTGGCCCACCTTGGGGGGAGGGGAAGTGCTGGGAGTAGGGAGGCCCGAGCACAGGCCGCCCGTGTCCTCGAGCAAGGTGGCCTTCTTCTCTGCCCGGCCGCCCCGGCTCCTCGGCCCTTGCCCACCGTTCTGTGCTCCCCCTGCGGGAACCGGACCTGGTGATGACACGGCTTCCTGCTGGCTGGCGCTGGCCAGCCCTCTGGTCCCTCTGTCAGCACGCGCCTCTGGTGTCCTCGGGCACA
The DNA here is from genome assembly GCF_004348235.1 of Phoca vitulina. Lineage (NCBI taxonomy): Eukaryota > Metazoa > Chordata > Mammalia > Carnivora > Phocidae > Phoca > Phoca vitulina. Next base: position 9,635,566 of record NW_022589755.1, on the reverse strand, counting down.
GCTGATGACTTAAGGCGTGCGGAGACGAGCTCAGGTGGGAGAGACAGTGAGGGGGACACGGGCCCCGAGCCCCGGCCTCCTCCCGGGGAAAGAGAGGACAGTGTTACCCGTGCTACCTCCCTCCCTGTATCCTTATGAGGATTAAATGCGGGCCAAGTGCTCCCAGCCCGGCTCAGCAAGTGTTACTGTCCCTGTCACTCACCGCCCCTGCGTCTGTCAGCCTGGGTGACCAGCCGGAGGTGGAAGGAAAGCCCCACGAAGGAGGGGCTCTGATCCGTGGGCCGACTTAGCTCAGCATCTAGAAAGCCGCCTGCCGCACCCTCGCACCCTCGGCTAGCTTTCTCTGACAGGTGGTAGGGTGCCCGCGCTCCCCTGTCCCCTCCCTTCCAGAGGTGAGCGCCTTAAACAGGCAGGGCCAGCCTCCACTCTGACCGCGCACATCTGTGTCCCTGAGGCCTGCCCGGCGCGTGGGGACTCTCTCTCATTCATTTCACAGACATTTCCCGGTGGCCTCTAGGGCCTGGCCACTGTGCCCGGGGGCGGGGGGCAGGGGGTCACAGGTGCGCAGGTGATGGGACAACCCATATGCGAGGGGAGCCGGGTAGCTCCCCCCAGAGCAGGGGTCCCCAGGGTGCTTCTCAGAGGAGGAGGCCGGGAAGGGGAGGGAACTCCCAGCAGAGGCTGTACGCCAAGGCAAGGAGGCAGGAAGCGGGATTGGGGGGGTGCAGCTCCAGCCACGGCGGGGGGGATGGTGCCCGTAGACCAGGCTGAGGGGGCTGCCATGGGAGAGGGTGCGCCAGTCCCTGCCCCGACCGGGCAGGAACTAATGGAGCAGTTAGTGGCTTCAGCCCAGGCGGGGACATCGGGGACATGGCCGGGAGAAAAGCCACGCTCTGAGCGCTCCCCTGGGGCCAAGTGTGAAGGGAGAGGAACGAAGCAGGGAAGGGAGTGGGGCGGCACCCCAAGCCCGGGTCATAGCCAGGACAGCGGCCCTGAGGGCGGACAGCCCAGGAGTCAGCAGGGTCCTCAGCCAGGCCAGGGAGCCCCGGGGTGGGGGTGGGGGGAACGTTCTGGAAAGGTCTCCCTTCAGTGAACTTCAGACTGCCTGGGTTCAAGGCCTGGCTCTGCTGCTTACTGACCTTGGGCAAGCTATCTCATAGCCCCAGTCCTCGGTTTCCCCGTGTGTGAAATGGGCCTGACGGCTGGCCCTACCTCACAGCGGTGGTGTGACCCACACTGGGCAACAGCCCCTCCCCAGCTGGTGGCACCGCCGGACTCAGCCCGTGCTGGAGGCCAGTGACGTATGTGCGGGACTGGAAAGATCGGGGCGGTGGGGTACGGGAACAACAGACATGCAAGGCTGGGGCTGAGGATGAGCAGGTGACAGAGGAAGAGGGTGGAGGAGGAAGGGGAGCAGAAGCCTCCCAGCTCTATCACCGCCTGCCTCCCCTGGTCCCTACAAAAGCTCTTCATGGATTAGAGGTTTATTATTCTTACGAAAGCCTGGGCGGGTCTCTCATCCTCCCGGCCCAGCCCAGAGCCAGAACCAGAGCAGTTCTGGGCTCCTGGCACCCGCCCCCCACCTCAAATGAGTTCACAACAGCCCACTGAGAGGAAACAAGATCATGCAGGAACAGAGGGGAGCCTCTTCGAGAAAGCCCTCCTAGCGTCCCCCCAGCAGCACGGGAGCTGGGAGGAAGGGGCAGCCAGAGGGGCAGCCCTAGGAAATGGGAAGTATGGTAGCGAAAATAACAAAGGGAGCTGATGGACAGACACATCTGTAAGGGGGCTGAAGCCTCCTAGGCTGTCAAGGAAAACCCACGAGGTAGAAAAAACTGGCCGAGAAGCTGTAAGTCACGCGGAAGGGACCCAGACAGTCCAGTGTTCATCCGAGAGCCAAGAAGACGCACTGGAACCATGTGGAAGAAGGATCGCAGACACAGTAAGAGAAGAGGGTGCTCCGCTGCAGGAAGGTTCAAGTATTCGGACAGAAAAGCGCCACCGAGCCCCGAGGACGAGGATGGGGAAACAAGCGATCCGATCGGAGCCTCCCCACCAGCCCGTGCATCCTGAGCCCTGGACTCGCAGAGAACATCCTGGACCGAAGGGGGGGAGTGGGCAGAGGCCCCGTGCCAGGCTCCTTCCCATCTCTTCTGCTGCCCTGGCCCTCAGTGATCTGTGCAGGCCCTGCTGGGGACCTGGGGGACAAGCTGCCCAGGCTCCTGCCTTAAGAGGAGCACGGGGAGAGGGGACGTCCTCGCTCCCCTAGGTGCATGGGTAAGTAAGAATGAGCTCGCCTCCCACCCTGTGGCCCTGAACTCACCTCTCGCATCCACCCAGGTGGTCCCAGACACCCCCAGATCCCACCTTCTCCCCCCAAACACTCCCAAAGCCCCCACAGGCCTAATTCCTCCCACCCCAGGCTGAGCGGCTGCCTGTGCACTGGGCCCCAGCTGCGTGTCCGTTCAGGCTCATTCACGTGGCCTGAGAAGCCTTTCTAAAAAGTAGATCTACACCCAGCACACCTCAGCTTAAACCTTCTATGGCTCCCACTGCTCTCAGGACGGGGCCCTAGCTCCCACCGCTAGCTCCCTGGCCTCAAGTGCATGGTGCCCCCTCCAGGGCTCTGTCCCTGGGGGTCCACTCTGCCAGGAATGGGGGGGGAGGTTCCCAGGTTCTTGCTGAGGGCAGGGGCTGCATCTGATAGCTGCCCAGGCTGGCACGGGCACTGGCCGGGCCTGGGTGGAGGAAGGTCTGGCTCAGCAGGGCTGCTCCTGGGCCACCTGTCAGAGCTCCCAGAGTAGGGGACTGATGCTCTCTGCTCTGCAGAGTTAACTCCTTTGCCCCCCGGCTTTCCTTATCTTCAAAGCTGCTGAGGTGCTCAAATGACAGGCACCTCCTCCTTCCTGGGTTTTTCCAGCTCTGATAACAAAGGCCCTTTGCCCTCCTGGCTCCTCTGGCTAGTCTTCCACTCCACCTGTAACCGTCCAGAAAAATCCATTCAATAGCCCCAGATGACCACCACACCAGGCAGGAAATGGAAACCTCCAAAACTCCTGGGCACGTGTGCTCCGGGGACAGAGGAACGAGCCCACCATCCCTTGCTCAAGGAACTTGGCAGCTGGTGGGAGGGACAGACCGGAAGCCACAGACAAGCTCTGGAGCCCGAAGCCTGAGTCCCGATTTCCCCTCTGATTTGTGCCCGTGCAGCCCAGGGAAAGCCCCCCCACCCTGGTGCCTCAGTCCATCCTCTGTAAAATGGGGTGGTAATGTCTACTTTGCAAGGTCGTTCTGAGGACTCAATCTGACAGAATACCGTGCTGGGGATACCATAAGTCCCCAACAGGAGGCCTGCATTTGGTTCAGACAGGATACCTGTTGGACCAAAGAGAAGGAACAGAAAGAGGAAGGGAGAGGAGGGGCCAGGAGTGGAAGAGACAGGGCTGAGCAAACAGCAGTTCTCTCTTTTTTAAAAAAGATTTTATTTGAGAGAGTGAGCAAGAGAGAGAGCATGAGTTTGTGGGGCAGGGGGGAGATGAAGAGGGAGAAGAGGCTCCCTCCTAATTCGGGGCTCGGGGCTCAATCCCAGGACCCTGGAATCATGGATCATGACCTGAGCTGAAGGCAGATGCTCAACCGACTGAGCCCCCCAGGCACCCCAAACAGCAGTTCTCCTGATACGGCCCTGAAAATGGGGCTTCCAGGTGGCAGGCACATGGGGGACCCACGGCAGACCTCAGCCCTGGCTGCACCTGGGAAGCACTGGGGAGCTCCAGGGTAGGACCCCAGCACGGGAATCCCAGCGGCAGCTGGGTCCCGGGCACGTTCGTGTGCTTTGAAAGCCCATGGTGAGCACAGCTGAGTAACCCAGCATTTCCCACACTTGCTTGACCACAGAAACCCATTAAAATCCTCCCAGAGGGGCGCCTGGGCGGCTCAGTCGTTAAGCGTCTGCCTTCGGCTCAGGTCATGATCCCAGGGTCCTGGGATCGAGTCCCGCATCGGGCTCCCTCCTCAGGGGGAAGCCTGCTCTCCCTCTCCCACTCCCCCCGCTTGTGTTCCCTCTCTCGCTGTGTCTGTCAAATAAATAAATAAAATCTTTAAAAAAAAAAAAAATCCTCCCAGAGAGTGCCAGGGAAGGGGTGCTGAGAAATGCGGGCCAGAGTTTACAGCGCACAGGCTCTGGAGGTGGGAGACCTGGTTACATTCCTGACTCTGGCACTTGAGAGCAAGCGCTCCTGTCCATCAAAGCCTTGGTTTCTCAGGCTCCAAAGCCTACAAATTGGGGAGGATTGTGCTGACCTCTGCGGGTCAGTAGGATCAAATGAAATCGGGAGTGTGAAGCCCATGAGTGTGTGCAGGAAACATTCATTTGTGGTAGGTGCTGTTATTACAAATCCCAGTCCCCACTCCAGCCTTCCACAGCAGGGGGGGCTGCGTCCACTTCAACAAACCCATGCCAAGGACCTACTGTGTGCAGAGGACCTACTATGTGGTGATCAACACAGACCTGGTCCTAGCCCACACGGTGCACAGTTTGGGGGCGGGGGGCGAATGTGAATCAAAGGGACCTATAATTCAGATACATACTTGGGTATGATAGGGCTCCCAAGGACAAATGGGAGGGGGCTGCAAGAACATCACAATGACACCTGACTTGGACTGGCGCCCAGGGAAGGCTTCCCAGAGGAAGGGGCATTTGAGCCAAAATCCGAAGGATTAATCGATGTGAACACAATGAAGATATGACAGGTGAAATGAGCTGAGAGATGACGGAGGAGGCTGGTACAGGGGCAGAGAGGGGCCTGGACTACAGGGCAGGGGTGGGGAGAAGTGGCAGGGCCTGGCTGGGGGCTGCTGGTGAGGGAGAAAAGGCTGATGTCGGGGATACGGGAGTTTCAAGCCAGGCTGGATGGGGTACCGAGACACTGCAAACCGCCCCCCAACACACAGGCCAATGAGCACTCTCTATCCCACGCTTTATCTTTCTCATGGCATTTCCTTAACATTCTAGACTTTATTCATTTATCTTAGTTCCCCCCCTCACTCCAGGAGGGCCAGGAGTTTTGTAGGGTTCACTGAGGAATTCCCAGAGCCTACCACGGGGCCTGACACTTGGTAGGTTTGAGATGAAGTGTGTGGAATGAATAAACTCAAAAGAAACTGTTGACATGAGAAGCAACACCCTCCTTGGGGCTCCTAAACCAGAAAACCTAAGCCAGTAAAAACATCTTGCATACTGATGATGAGGATGATCATGCTAAGAATAATAATGAAAAAAAAAATTAATCACAGCGCTCACTTCTCAAGCACCTTACTCTCTCCCCAACCCTTTCTTTTTAGTAACAGACTTTAAAACAGGAGCTCCCATGTTCTGGGGGCGGATTAGGTGCTTGACATCACCCTAAGTGCTTTAAAGTTTGAGTCATTTATTCCTCAGAAGAACCAACTTCCAAAATGCCAAGCATGCTCCTACCTCAGGGCTTTGCACCTGTTGTTCCTTTCCTTCTTCTGGAATGCGCTCCACCCACTCCCACCCCACCCCCACGCTGCCTTAACTTCCTATAGTCTGTGCCTTGGGAAGGCTTTCCTCCACCATCCCTAGTTTTCTCATGACTCTATGGAATTTTTTTTTTTTTAAGATTTTATTTATTTGAGCGAAAGAGCACAAGTGGCAGAGGGGGATGCAGGCTCCCCGCTGAGCAGGGAGCCGGAGGTGGGAATTGATTCCAGGACCCTGGGATCATGACCTGAGCCAAAGGCAGACGCATAATGGACTGAACCACCCAGGCGCTCCTCTATGGAAGTTTTCTTTAGGGAACTTCTCACTAGGCAGTGGCGTATTTTTGTTTGTTTGCCTCCCCTATAAGTTTCTCAAGGACAGGGAAACAGTGCCTGGAATACAATAGGTGCCTAATAAGTGTTTGTTGGATGAGTACATGTCCCTCTCTGAGACTGAGGTGCTGTTATAATGCCCATTTTACTAAGGAGGAAACTGAGGCACACAGGGGATAGTCACTGACTCTCACACCTAGTTAGTGGCGCAGGCGGGATTCAACCCAGGCAGTAAGTCCTTGGTACACGTCCAGTAATAGTAATTATGATAATTACTACCTGCTGACTCTGTGCTAGGCCTTGAGCTAAGCTTTAGCCGGAGCTGCCTCCCTCACTTTTAGCAGTAACCCGCGAGGCCGGCCCTGCTGCGATCCCCACTTTACAGAGGAGGGAGCCAGCGCCCCGCGAGGCAGCGGCGGGGTCGGAGTTCGACCCGGGCCGTTGACCCGACCTCCGCACTTCCCAGGGCCTCGATCCGCCTCTCCCGCCGCTGCCCGCGCCTCCACCCCCCCCCCCCGGGGCCCGGCGCTCACCCCAGGGCCAGGGTCGGAGTGGTGCGCCCACAGCTCCGCCACCATCTCCGTGTGCAGAAACTCGAACAGTGCCGCGTCCGCCATGCGCCGGCCTCGCGCCCAACAACCGTCCAGCGCTTCGCGCTCTCATTGGCCCGGCTGGGCAAGCCCCGCCTCCTGCACCAGGCGCGAGCCCGCCCACCCCCGCCTCCATTGGTGTTTCAGGCTGGCCCCGCCTACCGGGCTCACATGGTGCGCGCGTGAACCCGGGAGACTTGGAGGGAGGGCCTCTTTTCATTGGCCACACGTAACAGCATCTCCGCCCTTCCCCTTCGTCTCCAGTCTGTTTCCGGGTTGCCGAGCATTTTCATTGGCCGAATCACTGGTTACCTGCGACAAACCTCGTATTTTAAAAAATTTCCATTTGTCCACTCGCCAAGCAGCACAATCCGGAAGCGGCAGCCCAGCCGCCTTCCTATTGGGCGTACCTATACTCACGTGACTATCCCCCCCCCATACACACAGCTGGTTTGGAGCGCTTGCTTTCCTGGTAGGTAGCCGAGCGACCCACGTGTTTGGCCGCCATGCCCGCCCAGCGTGCTCCCGTATTGGTTGGGGTTGTCACCCTCCTCCCTCGGTGAAGACGACGCGCTTGGGCTGCGTAGCGGATCCTGCAGGCTCGAAGCTTCGGTAACCAGGTACGGTGTTCGGTGATAGCGCTGCCCCGCGCCCCCACTCGTGTACCCTCCCCAGAGTCCGGCTGGGCTGTCACCCTTTCTGAGACCCTGGTCTGGAGCCCGTGTGCTTCCGGATCTGACAAAGGCTCGGAGGACGGTGTGGCGGGTGTGGCCTCTGCTAGGAGGCAAAATCGCAGAGCTCGGGTTGGGACTCTGGAGCTCGGGCCCCAGAGCCTTCATCCCATCTGGTCCTCCGTTCCCCCGTCAGTGCACAAAGAGGGTGGGGTCCAGTGGCTCCCATTATCTCTGGCAGCAGGGATGATGAGCCCGTTTACAGAAGAGGAAACTGGGGCCCAGGCAGGGGACGCAGATGGCCCCAAATCGCTCAGCTAGTCAGTGAAGGGGTTGGGAATCCAGAACCTGCGCCTTTGAACCGCCGCCGGGCGCCTCTCATGCCGTCCCTTCGCCCCTCTTCTCCCTAGTTCGGCGCCATGGCGTCCCAGGGTCGTAGGCGGAGGCCGCCGCGGAGGCCCGAGACGGTGGTGCCCGGGGAGGCGGCCGAGACGGACTCGGAGCTCTCTGCGTCCTCGTCGGAGGAGGAGCTGTACCTGGGTCCCTCGGGCCCGACGCGCGGCCGCCCCACGGGGCTGCGGGTGGCCGGGGAGGCCGCGGAAACCGACTCGGACTCGGAGCCGGAGCCGACCGCCGCGCCGGGGGACCTGCCTCCGCTGGTGGTGCAGCGGGACACGGCCGGGGAGGCCTGGGCCGCGGAGGAGACCCCGGCGCCGGCCCCCGCGCGCTCGCTGCTGCAGCTCCGGCTGGCCGAGAGCCAGGCGCGGCTGGACCACGACGTGGCGGCCGCGGTGAGCGGCGTGTACCGCCGCGCGGGCCGCGACGTGGCCGCCCTGGCCAGTAGGCTTGCGGCCGCCCAGGCCGCAGGGTTGGCGGCGGCCCACAGCGTGCGCCTGGCGCGGGGGGACCTCTGCGCGCTGGCCGAGCGCCTGGACATCGTGGCCGGCTGCCGCCTGCTGCCCGACATCCGCGGCGTGCCGGGGACCGAACCTGAGCAAGACCCGGGACCGCGGGCCTAGCGGGAACCCACTCCCTGGCCTGGCTCTGCGCCCTGGGGGTAGTCCTTGAGGCCTCCGGGACCTGGCCCTGTTATCCTGTGTAGCTCCCCGCGCATCTTGCTGTCACCCTCAGGGCGAGCCTTGCCCACTCGATAACGCTGCGTGGTGGGGGGTGGGGGGGTGGAGATGATAATATTGTGCAGCCTGGCCCTGCCTCTAGCATCTGGTTCCTCGCTCTGGCCCTGCCCCTGTCCCTGCTCGCTGGTTCCCAGCCTGTCCCTGAGGCTTGGCTCCAGCCCCTAGTAACTAGTAGCTCCTTGATCTTTCTCCATCCTGGGGTCTCACGTTGCTTCACCTTTCCTTGTGCTCTGCCCGTCTTGACTTTGGTTTCTGCTCAGGGGGGCTGGTCTTGCTTCTTCCCATAGGAGCCCCAGAATCTGGCGCAGATTCCATAGCATCTTCCTTCACTCCCTTGGCTCTGCCTGGCCCCACTTCTGGAATTTTGTCCCCCTAGGCTGAGCCCTTTTTCTGCTCCTCAGGTTTGGCCCTGGTTTCATCTGCTAGTCCTTGTTCTCCTATCTCCTAGCTTCCAGTCCTTGGGCTTAGCTCCAACCCCTGGGCCCAGTCTTGTTTCCTGAGTCCAGCTACCTTTAGGATTAGTTTTGCTTCTTTTGCCTTTCCCATTATGCTTATACTAGCTACTTGATCTTTAGCTTCATAGACGCCACCCATCCCCATGGTTTCTTTCATCAGGCAGAAGATGAGGCCCCCTCCTGACCCAAGGGAGTCCTCCCAATTTTCCAGGCCCAAGATAGCATCTTCTCCAGACCCTCTAGACCAAGTTGTTACGTTCTCCCCACCCTCCAAGCCAAGGTGGCATTTTGTGTCCAAGCTCTAGATACAGTGTGGGTCTCCTTCTGATTCTCCAGGCTGACAGTGGCACTCTTCAGGCACTTAGGGCCTAATACAGTCTTTCCCAGGTACTTTGGGTACCTTATGATGCCAATTTGCAGATAAGGACCACACACATGGTGTCTGTTCCCTAGGTTGGCCCCTGGAGACTACAGGGATTTGGATTTCTGGCTCGGCTCAGGGTCTGGGGTTAGCAGACTCTCTGCCCTCTCTTCTGCCGCCAGCCCTGGCCCCCAAGTCCCATTCATATTTATCCACCTCCCCCACTTTGTAATCCCAACCTGAAGCTGAGATCTGAGGCCCTCACCCCAGGATAGAGAAGTGAGGAAGAGTGCTCTGTGCCTGTCTCATTAAAACTCAAAACAGTTACTGCTATGGGGAATTTGTCTTGTCTCCCCATCTAAGCAGGGGGTAGGTTTGTTGATGATTTCTCTGAGAATGGGGCTCCCGAGAGATCTTTCATGCCCGGCCTATTGAAGGGGAAACTGTAGCCGGGAAATTGAGACCCCTAGTTTTTTTTTGCCCAGGTTCTTCATTTACTCACATTTTGTTAGTTCAGCACCCCATTACCGAGCACCTGTTCTGCACCTGTCCTGTGCTGGGCATTGGGGGTACAACAGCCAGCCCAGGCCCTCACAGAGCTTACAGCCCACTGGGGGAGACAGACATTAATAAAATATTCTCCTAAATAAATGGACAGTTTTCATAATTGCAATTTTATACTTTAGCTGTGATTTTTCTGGCACTATGTTGAGTGCCAGGAAGACGTACAGGAATTTTGTGAGGGCGGAACCGAGATCTCTCTGACCTTGTCTGGGCAGATGGGGGGAGGTCACATGGCTTCGCCGAGGAAGCAATGCGTGAGTTTGAGCTGAGCCCTGACGCTGTAAACAGGTGAAACTGGATTGAGTGGAGAAGAGTTTCGGGGGTGGGGGGCAACAGCATATGCAAAGGCCCTGAGTCAGAAGGGAGCATAACTATTTAATAGAAGAAGGCGCAGTCTTCCATTGGAGAGAGCAGTAGGGCAGGGCGGGGGGGGGGGGCTGGGGAGAAGGTGGGGTGAGTGGTGTAACCAGCAGAGGCTAGATGAAGCTGGGCTTTTAAACCAGGTGAGGACTCGGCCTCTATCAAACAACCAGTAAGCAGAGAATGGTGCCACTGAAGGAGTGTTTCATGAAGGAGACTCTGGGACTGGTGCTTCTGTAGGGTGTCTGGCTCTGGAAAAATACCCAGAAATGCTGGTTTAAAAATAAACGAACTGGGGCACCTGGGTGGCTCAGTCGGTTAAGCGCCTGCCTTCAGCTCGGGCCATGATCCCAGGGTGCTGGGATCAAGCCCCACATCGGGCTCCCTGCTCAGTGGGGAGCCTGCTTCTCCCTCTCCCTCTGCCCCTGCCCCTCCACTCGTGCTCACTCACTCTCAAATAAATAAATAAAATCTTTAAAAATAAAATAAACATCCTTTGAATGTACAGTGGAGCTCAGAAGAGAGCATGGGAAATCTCCCCGGCCCAAATTGCAGAGGTAGCTTCAAACTGGGGGCCCTGATAATCTTTGCCCAGAGACAGGACTTTGGAATTTAACGGCTGCCAGGCCTTGGGCCAGGCTGTTTGGAGAGAAGCAGAGGCCCCTGCATAAAACTCTCGGTCCCTCAGAGTGAAGCTACACCTCCAACCAGAGCATGTGGTGGAAGAAAGGCTGACTGATACCAGGGAGACACACCCAGGAAACTTGCCCATCTTGGCTTGGGCTCTGGGTTGAGGGAATGTTTCCTCGGGGACTTCACAACCACCGGCTTGACTGGGGTTTGGATTGACCCTTGCGGAACAGGCCAGGAAACCCCCAGCATAGAAATGAACTGAAGGTGAGCTCTGGTGGAAGCGGGGGGGACACATCCCCAAGTGACCTGATGCCGAGTTAGAGCAGGTTCGGGTCACCCAAATTTAAGGACATGATCGAAAATTGCAAAGCACACCTGAGGATGATGTGATGAGCTAGTCTGGGCTGCTGGTTCCCTTCCCCAAATTTAACCTTGGAGAACCTGGAAGACAGAAAGCATCCTGTCATGGTGTTGACGTGTCTAGTCGGATCGCGGCCAGTTTGTGCGCCAAGCGTGCAGACACCCAGCAAATGGGGGATAAGCCTAAGGCCAGAGGTAAATCTATGGGATCCATTTGGAACATCTCGAGGGGCAGTGTGGGCCCTGCAGGGTTACCCAGGTATGCTGCTCTCCCCTAGAAATCTGGTGCGATTCACGAAAGGTGCACTGGGAAATGATTTGGTCAGAAACGTGGATGCCACAAGCAGAACCAACTCTCCTGCACCTCCTTGGCCATCCCTCGTCCGCACACAGGTCCTGGGATTTGCCACTGATAAGCGCAAGCCAGAAGGTCATAAGAGAGGGGGCCATACGGGGCGCCGGGGTGGCTCAGTTGTTAAGCGTCTGCCTTCAGCTCAGGTCATGATCCCAGGGTCCTGGGATCGAGTCCCGCATCGGGCTCCCTGCTCGGCGGGAAGCCTGCTTCTCCCTCTCCCTCTGCCTGCCGCTCTGCCTACTTGTGCTCTCTCTGTGTCAAATAAATAAATAAAATCTTTAAAAAAAAAAAAAGAGAGGGGGCCATGGGGGCCAACGCATAATCTGCCCAATAATTGCTTAGCACCCTTTGGTGTCCATTTGTCTTGTTCAGATTGCACAGCATTTGCCTGACTAGCTAATCACATCGATCAGGGACGAAGGCAGATTTATACACACGGTGGAGAGAGGACGAGGGATCCCTTTCAGGCTGTGTGTTTGGCCGCCTTGTCGACTCTGTCCTTCCCTAAACATACAGGGTCAGCGTCCTCAGTCCGGGCTCCCCGGTGCACAGTAGCAGCTTTAGCAGGAAGAGGAATAGCCCGCACTGGGGCAGCGTTGCTATTCCCACTGGCAATAGGAGTCCTAGCAGAGGTTAGGAATCTGCAGGATTGGGGCGCCTGGGTGGCTCAGTCGGTTAAGCATCTGCCTTCGGCTCAGGTCTTGATCCCAGGGTCCTGGGATCGAGCCCCGCATTGGGCTCCCTGCTCCGCGGGAAGCCTGCTTCTCCCTCTCCCTCCGCTGCTCCCCCCCACACCCCCGCTCATGCGCACTCACTCTCAAAGAAGTGAAATCTTAAAAAAAAAAAAGCATCTGCGGGATTTCTAGATGTGTCAGCAGCACGGCAGACTCGGAAAGCACAGCCGGAATTGGTGTGGATGGTGGCAGTTTTCTCCTTTGCCGCTTAGGTTTGCTTCCGGGGCTTCGTGCGGGGAAACTGTGCGGGGCCCGGCTCTGGTTCCCTGCCAGTTTCGTCTGCAGGAGCCGTCACAAAATAGAAGCAAGTCTGGGTTGTCTGCAGGGGGCTAAGAGGCCCGCTGGTGGCCCGGAGACCCTGTGTACCATTGCAGTCGTGGGCGGAGCAGGGACCCCCAGCCGGGAGGATGGGAGAGGGCCGGGTGTCAGTGTGACAGCCGCGGAAAATGATGGAGGTGGGTCACAGCCGAGTAGAGGGCGCCATGTCCTATGAACTTGAATCAGGGCAGGTGCAGCCTCGGGAGTTAGGGCGGCTGCTCCCACCACTGCTGGCAGACCCGGGCCGTGCCTGATGAACCGGGTCTAACCAACACGAGAAGTGGGCTCCAGGACGCACCCGGGAGGCAGAAGCTTGTCCTAGAGCGCCCGCCGCCCTCCCACCGTCCTCCCGGTAGCGTAGGGGAAAAGGTCTGTCTCAGTCAGGGAGGCTGAGAGCCGGGGCTGAGCCGGGGCTGCGGGCGAGGCTCATTTTCAAGTTTCAAAGGCGGTCCCTGCCCCCAAGGACCCAGAACTGGCTGTGAGTAGCATCTGGGAGGAGAGCATATAAGGGTTGGGCAGGGCAGCAAAAGGAGCCAGCCGTGGGCGGCAGTCTCCAGCTGCCCCTGGAGAGTCACAAAGCCGCTGTTTGGGTTTGGGGAGAAGGATGGACAGGATTTGGGGGTGAGTTTTCGAGCGCGCCGAGACATCTCGGGGCCTGAGCAGGTGAGAGCAGTTTGCACCCACTGAAGCTTAGGTCTGGAGGCGTCATGGCCTCGTTCAGCTAGTGCCTCAAGGAGGACAGGGGAGTCCAAGGTCAGCCCGCCTAGTCTGATTTCAGAGCACGATGTCATCCATGTGTGGAACAAGGGGGGGGCTCAGTCGGTTGAGCGTCTAGTTCTTAATTTCTGCTCCGGCTCTTATCTCAGGGTGGTGGGATCGAGCCCCGCATCCGGAGCTCAGCGCGGAGTCTCCTCCCCCATCCCCTCTCTCCCTATCTCTAAAATAAGTAAAGTCTTTCAAAAATGTATATATATATTGAACAAGGGAGGTAAAGGCTGGGGTAAAGGCTACTAAGTCTAAGGCAGCTTTAAAGAATTGGGAAAATACGGGGGGACGCTCACAGCACCCCCGAGGTATGCGAGTCCTTGTTCAGCATCTCCCCCTAAACGTGGACGCAAAGAGAACTCTCGAGTCAGGAGGCAGTGGGCTGGGAAGAGAGCTGAGCAGAGGTCCCTTCCTATGCACCAGGCTGCACCAGCGGGGATCCCGGTGATGACGGTAGGGCCCTCAGGGTCGCCGGAACTGTGCCCATTCCTGACTCTTCAGTCTTATACAAACTGGTAGATTTGATTCTCTCCTGGACCAGATTTCCCTTCCTTTTTTATAGGCGAGATTGGGGTATCGCCAGGTGAGGAAGTAAAGATCAGGACATCCTGCTATAATAGAGTCTTTGTGGGTTCAATTCCTTGTTCTGCACACATTGTGGGGGAGAGGGTGAGGCGGAAGGGGGAGAAGAGGAGGGGAGGGAGAGGGAGGAGGGAGATGGTCCCCATGAGAAAGCTTTATTCCTTTTCCAGGCAATGCACCCGGGTTCTGCATAGTAGTAATCCAACTGTTTGTATATGAGGCCCAAAGACTAATCGGGACCTTTTTTCCCCCCAAGATTTCATTTTTAAGTCCTCTCTACCCCCAACTTGGGGCTCGAACTCACAACTCCGAGATCAAGAGCCACGTGCTCTACTGACTGAGCCAGCCAGGCGCCCCAAATTGGGACCTATTTTAAGGCAGAGTCCTCCTCAGAGGGATTTACATCTGTCTCTGTCAGGGCGAGTAGGAGGTTGGAGGTTCGGTCCGAGGGCAGGGACGCAGAAGACACTCTATTTATCGCACTGTGTGGTGGGATTGCATTTACAGACCACATCTCTACCTGGACGATGATTTGCGGGCTGAGGAGACGGAAAACCCACCAAGGCCTGGTGGGGGTAACGAGGGCCTGAGGGTCTCAGGGGGCCTGAGGGAGGCAATGCAAAGGGTTGTCCGGAGACTGTGCCAGCCTGGGTGGCATTCGAGGTGGAGGCCAGAGGTGAGTGCCCCGGGCCAGCAGTAGGCAAAGTTGCACCAGTTCCCATCCTCTAAGTAGCGGGGGCCGGGGTGTGACTGTATTTGCCCCACGGAAGGGGGAGAACGGACCTTCCGAGGGTGCTGGGGTCTCTGGAGATAGTTAAGCTTCCCTTTGTTTTGGGTACAGGACAGTTGTTTGCCTAGCGCCTTGGCCTTGGCCAAGAATAAGAGAGGAGAGAGCATGAGCAGGGGGAGGGGCAGAGGCAGAGGGAGAGGCAGGCTCCCGGCTGAGCAGGGAGCCCGATGCGGGGCTCGATCCCAGGACCCCAGGATCATGACCTGAGCCGAAGGCAGACGCTTAACCCACTGAGCCACCCAGGCGCCCCTTAACCTTGGCTTCTTGCAGTATCCGCAATGGTCTTGACCCAAGTGGGTGAAGCTCTGCGGTTGGCAAGAGAAACAGGTGGACTTTGAGTCGCTCCTGGGGCCAACTTCTGTTTTTCTAAGGACTCAACCTGCCAGGCCGGGACCGCTGACTTTAATTCCTTTTTTCTCCTGCTCCCCCTGCAAGTTGTTTTCGAACAATCGAGAAGCAGTGTCTGTGACAGCGCTGAGAGATGGTCCAGCCCGGCCAACCACACTATTTTGGATTTGCCTCCTTATAACAGGGGGGAGATTTCCAATTAAAGCGGAAACGAGGTGTCTGTGTTGTGGGCCTTCTGAGTGTGATGCGGTGTTTCTGAGAACCCTGTGCAACATCCGCAAAGGCCTGTGGGGGCATGACTGAACCCCCGGCCAGGTTCACCTTGGGGGGAAAGGCTTCTAGAATCCGTCCTGTCGGGCCTTGACCAGGGCACCCTCCTGTGTCACTTCCTGGTCATCTGGAGGAGGGTTGGGAGGGGTTCTGGCTCTGTTTCCCCAGGGTGGGGCATTTTTCTCCCGGAGGCCTTGGCCTTTAACTACAGTCTAATCATGGGTGGGAAGGACACCCCTTAAAAGCCAGTCAAGCTCCCGAAGAGCGGGTGACAAATGACCACTAATCTCTCCAGCATGTCTCTAAGTTAGGTGGCATCTTCTGACAGAGGAAGAAACGGGCTTTGTAGTTTAAAAGGCCCTGCAGCTGGCCAGGGGCTAGAAGCTCTGTTCTGTGGGGGTCCAGGATGCATTCCAGAAGGGCATTGCATGGGAAGGCCTGAAGCGGATGGGTTTCCATTACGGAGCCCTGGGCTGTAGGAGGAGTCGGCAGGGGGCGGCAGGGACCTTGTCCCCAGGGCCTCTGCCAAACTATCTTCCTTTCTGTCAGCACTTTCGGAAGTAACCTGTGTCCCCTGGGCCCAGGCATCAGGCCAGAGCGCTTTCTGGAATTCTTGCAGGGAAAGGAAAGTTCATGCTGGCAGCTGGATGTTTGAGGGATTTTTCTGGGTAAGTCAGAGGAGTTTTAGGGATTAAAGGAACTTGCTGAGGAGGTGAGGCCAAAATTTGGAGGAGGCTGGGGTTAGATCAGAGGCCCAGGGACAGGGCATTGGGGGTAAAGGGGCATAAAGAGGACGGAGAAGGGGAATTTACTGTGAATGAAGATTTTTTTTTTTTTAAAGATTTTATTTATTTATTTGAGACAGAGAGAATGAGAGAGAGAGAGAGAACACATGAGATGGGGGAGGGTCAGAGGGAGAAGCAGGCTCCCTGCCGAGCAGGGAGCCCGATGCGGGACTCGATCCAGGGACTCCAGGATCATGACCTGAGCCGAAGGCAGTCGCTTAACCAACTGAGCCACCCAGGCGCCCCGTGAATGAGGATTTTAATTTTTATTCTAACTCTGGTTTCTGTTATTTAAGCGAGCCCCTAAGGCTAGCCCCAAGCTCTTTTTGTCCTTCAGTTCGATCTTAGGTACTGTTGAAAAACAAAATTCGGGATGCCTGAGTGGCTCAGTGGGTTAAGCGTCTGCCTTCGGCTCAGGTCATGATCCCGGGATCCTGGGATCGAGTCCTGCATCGGGCTCCCCTGCTTCTCTCTCTGCCTCTGCCTCTCTCTCTCTCTCTCTCTGTCTCTCATGAATAAATAAAATCTTTTTAAAAAATTCAACTGAGTAAACTTGGGGGTCTAATTGCCTTTATTAAATGCTTCGTGAATCAGGCAGCATCCCATCCAGCAAGCAGAGGGGAGCTCCACTGAGCTAAAGGAAAGGAAAGGTTTATAAAGGCAGGGAGAAGGCATAAAATAATAAGAAGAAGGAGAAGGAGGGGGAGAAAAAGAAAAAGGAGAAAGAGAAGAAGAAAAAGGAGGAGAAAAAGAAGAGGAGGAGGAAGGCGGGGAGAAAGAGGAAGGAAGGATTTACTAGAAGGCTCCGCTCAGTCAAGGTCATCCTCCCAAGGGGGCAGGTGTCTCAGGGGATTGCCTCCAGCCCCTCTTGGGGCTGGTTAAGGCTACATTCCTGAGGGGGTTCAAACTGCAGTTAGATTAAGTATTAAATCTTGATTTACTGATGTTGGGGGGCCTCAAGCAGCTCCACGATGGGCCTGTGGTTTTCTCTTTAAAGGTACTAATAAGACATTCGTTGAGACATTCGTTGAGGATGAATGCTCTCCAAAATCTTTTTCCAGTGTACAAGTTTTTCCAAATCAAAGGATCCGTCTCTGGCTGTTGACAAGTAGGCTCGTCAAAGGTACACCTGGTCTGATAGCAACTCAACCCCATAAGTCCTTCCATGGAAAGACCCCGAGTTAACTTTCCTGAGTTCGAATGAATGTTTAGCAGGGATACGAGAGGCATCCCCAGGATGGGTGCAGGAGATGTAGCCGCCAAGATCCCAAAGGCCACTCCGGAAGATCGCCAAGAAAGCAAAGACCACCATTGCCACAGGTGGTAAAAAAAAAAAAAAATTGCATTTATTCGTGTCTTCAGTCTCCCACAAAAATGAGACACCTGCAGTCACAGATCCAATGATCTGCGACAATAGGCAGCTGATACCGGGATGGGACTTTCCCAGCACTGACAGGACAATGAGAGTAGAGACGACACAGCCCCTTGGGGACCGGAACCCCTTATTAAGACGAAGTCCCCTGAGGGGCGCTGTCTGAAATGTTGTGTGTCACTTGGCATCTTGGGTCCCTAGCCTGCCAGCTAGCCACTCGATGCAAGCAGACAACCTGCACCAGCGGGAACCAGAGGGAGCATTCCCAGGGGTTAGAGCCCAGCTCTGAGGGCAGGACAGGAGGTGAGAAGAGCATCTCACCTGGTTTGGTTTTTTTTATTGGCGACCCACAGCAAAGTGTGTCCGGGTAGACGCCAGGCTGGCGAGAACTGCGGACTCGCCGGGCTGTGAAGCCAGCTTGAGCACCAGGCTGGTAGGACCCATGCCTTTGTCCTACTCTGTGATTTTCCCTATGACCAAGGGCATGAGAGACAGATGCAGAGGAACACTATGACCATCTCTGGAAGGGAAAGGATCGGGTACAAGCAAGAGCTCTCCAACAAAAATCACAAGGGTCGCCCCACCCAAAGCACTGGTTGACACAAATGTTTTCTCAGCTACTGGCAATTTCGGAAGGGAAGACACGGCAGAGCTTTGTATGACTTGGCTTGATCGGACCCCATGCAGAGATCCAGGAGACCAAGAAGAATCCTTACCTTTTCTGCCTTGCCAGGCCCCGGGGACTCTCAGCTGCAGCCTCTGGAGTGAGCAGAAGGTTCCAGCTAATGATACCCCATTACCATGGCCAGAAGCCATAGGAGAGAGAAGACTTTCCTTCTACCCTCCTACGTTCAATGGCTGGGTCTACAAATAAGCTGACAGGGGGCAGATTAACAGGAGAAAAGGTGTACAAATTTATTAATTTTTATTTTTTTAAGATTTCTTCATTTATTTTAGAGAGAGAGCGAGAGCACATGTGTGGAGGGCGGGGCCAAGAGAATCTTCAAGCAGACTCCCTGCTGAGTGTGGAGCCTGGTGCAGGGCTCCATCTCACGACCCATGAGATCATGACCTGAGCTGAAACCAAGAGTCTGATGCTTAAAGGACTGAGCCACTCGGGCATCCCCAAAATTTATTAATTTTTAATTTCACATGCATGGGAGTATCAGGGAAAAAAATGTCTGTTTTTTTAAATGGTCAATTATTTAAAAAAAAAAAAAAGGTCAATTATTTTTGATAGGAGTGCCAAGAGCATTCAATAGAGAAAGGATGGTCTTTTCAGCAAATGGGCTGGGAACACTGGATAGTCACATGCAAAAAAAAAAGGGGGGCGGTTGGTCCCTTACCTTCTACCACATACAAAAGTTAAAACAAGTCAAAGACCTAATGTGCGAGCTAAAGCCACACAACTCTTAGATGAATCATTGTGAAGATGTGAGAAAAATCATAGTTTTAAAAAAAATTATTAGAAGGGGCGCCTGGGTGGCTCAGTCAGTAGGCGTCTGCCTCTGGCTCAGGTCGTGATCCCAGGGTCCTGGGATCGAGCCCCGCATTGGGCTTCCTGCTCCATGAGAAGCCTGCTTCTCCCTCCCCCACTTCCCCTGCTTGTGTTCCCTCTCTCGCTGTGTCTCTTTCTGCCAAATAAATAAAATCTTAAAAGAAAAAAAAAAAAACATGGGGGGAGATCTTCATGACATTGGATTTTGCAAGGATTTCACAGATAGGACACCAAAAGCACAGGTAAAAAATAGATAAGTTGGCCTTTATCAAAATTAAAAACTTTTGTGCATCAAAGGACACTGTCAACAGAGTGAAAAGGCAATCCACAGAATGGAAGAAAGTATTCACAAATCATATTTATAGTAAGGGATTAGTATCCAGAATATATAAAGAACTCCTACAACCCAACAACAAAAAACAATCCAAGTCAAATATTGGCAAAAGACTTGAATAGACATTTCTCCAAAGAAGATCTACAAATGGCCAATAAGCCCACGAAAACATGCGCATTAGGGAAATGCAAATCAAAAGCACAGTGGGAGGGGCGCCTGGCTGGCTCAGTCAGTGGAGCTCATGACTCTTGATCTTGAGGTCCTGAGTTCGAGCCCTGCATTGGGTGGAGAGATTACCTAAAAATAAAATCTTAAAAAAAAAAAGCACAGTGGGATGCCACTTCACACCCAGTAGGATGGCTGTTACAAAAAACAACACCAGAAGATAACAAATGTTGGCAAGGATGCAGAGAAATTGCACCCCTCACACATTGTGGTGGGAATGTAAAATGGTGCAGCCGCTGTGGAGAACAGTATGCGGGTTCCTCAAAAAGTTAAATATAAAACGACCAAATGGTCTAGCAACTCCGTTCTAGGTTATGACTCAGAAGAATTGAAAGCAGGGGCTCAAACAGATATTTGCCTACGAATGTTCATAGTAGCATTGGTCACAGTGGCCAAAAGGTGAAAACAACCCAATGTCCAGCAACAGATGAACAGATAAACAAAATGGGGTTGAGCCATACAAGGAAATCATATTCAGCCTTAAAAGGGAATGAAATTCTGGAACATACCGCAACAGGAACAAGTGAGAGCACTATGCTCAGTGAATAAGCCAGACGTTAAAGGACAGATATGTATGGGGGCACCTGGGTGGCTCAGTCGTTAAGCGTCTGCCTTCGGCTCAGGTCATGATCCCAGGGTCCTGGGATCGAGCCCCACATTGGGCTCCCTGCTCAGCGGGAAGCCTGCTTCTCCCTCTCCCACTCCCCCCGCTTGTGTTCCCTCTCTCGCTGTGTCTCTCTGTCAAATAAATAAAATCTTAAAAAAAAAAAAAGGACAGATATGTATGATTTCTCTTACGTGAGGCATCTAGAATCCACGAATTCATTGAGACAGAAGGTAGAATAGGGGTTATCAGGGGCTGGGGGAAGGAAGAATGGGGAATTATTGTTTAATGGGCCCAGAGTTTTGGTTGGGGACAATGGAATATTTCTGGAACCGAATAGTGGTGGTTACACAACACTGAATATATTAATGGCACTGAATCATACCCCTAAATAGAGTTAAAATGGTAAATTTTATGTTGTGTATATTTACACTAAAAATAATAAACACTGAGAACAGTGGGGGAAAAAACAGCATTTGTAAACAGGAAATGAGGAACCAGGTCACGTGGGAGGCCATCGTAAGTGCTGTGGCTTTTACTCGGCCTGAGCGGAAAATCTGTAGGTCAGGTTTTTCTGACAAAGTGTGTGTTGGCCAAACTCTTGTAACTGGTGCTGTCAGAGCAGACCCCACCAGCAGCCAAGGTGAGTGCAGAAGATGTCTGTCCAACCACTGCCCCCTAGCCCAGGGCCAGGCACAAAGATGCTGGGCAAGTGTTTGTTGAATGAATGAATGCCCTTCACACCATCACACAGCATCGACCCCTCAAGTGCACGAAGCCATTGAGATGTTTGTCTCCAGCCTCCCTCCAAAGCTGATGGACACTCAGTCCCACATAATCTGTCACCCTCAGACATGTCAGTCAAGAGAGTCAGAGTCTGTTTCGAGGGGAAGGGTGTTCAGGGCAGAAGGGGCAATACAAGCAAAGGCCCAGAGGCAGGAAAATTCAGGGGTTGCTTTTGGGGCTAGATGAGCTGTCTGCTCTAGGAGAGGCCCGGAGGTACAGCTGAAGACTCGGGCAGGAGCCAGGCCACTCGGGGCCGGGGTAAGGAGCATGGTTTTTGTCCCAAGGGTCCTGGGGAGTCAAGGCAGGCTCTGAGCAGGAGAGGAGAGGCGGGGGGCATATTTGTGCTTTGGAAAGAGCCCTCTGGCTGCTGAGTGGAGGGTGAAGGGGAGGAGAAGAGACTGGGTCTGCTGTGGGCACCTTGTGTCCCTAGCACTACCCAGCAAAGAGCAGGTGCATTTGGAATAAATGTACGAAGGAAGGAACACAAATTATTGGATTCTTATATCACAGAATAAAAGCCAAAGCCCCTCCTGGGTCATTCGAGGCCCCACGAACTGGTCCCTTGCCCACCTGGCTGAGCTGCCATACAACCAGGAGCATTGCGCCCTGCACGCTGGACTCCATGCTGTTCCGTAAACCGCCAGCCTTTGTACCAGGGCCTTTGCACTTGCTGTTCCGTCTTCCTGGAATACTCTTCCCCAGAACGCTTCCTGCGGGCAGATGTTCGCTTTTCTGTTTTTGTTCACCTCCTCATCCACAGCACCTAGGACACTGTGCAATACTCAGCACAGTGAATTAGTGGAATTAGTGAATAAATGAATGAATGAGAGCTGCACATCGGCCTCATCAGTAGAAACCTGAGTGAGTTGTGGAGCACGGGGCAGAGGCGACAGGTGCGAGAGCCAGAGGGGCTGGGAAAGTTTGGGGGACAGGGTGGGGCTATGTGGGGGCGTGGCCAGGGGGCGTGGCTATGGCAGAAGCGTGGAGAGGAGGTTCCCGCTGCACCTGGGCCAGGGAAGAAGGGGGGAAGGTGGGGGGGCGGTAGGGGGATGGAGGGGCGGGTAGGGGGATGAGGGGTGGGGTTGAACCGGGAATGGGGTGGGATGGACACCGGGGTGGTACTGGATTCCAGTGAAGGGCCTGGCTCCCACTGCCCCCTTCCCAGAGGGGCTTCATGGCAGGATCCATCCTCCAGGCCGACTTCATCCGGGGCTTGGAGATCTATGGAGCCCCTGAGGCAGGACTGAAGGACCTGGAGATTAGAGAACTGGGTATGTCTCCATGCCCGTTCGAGGGGCCCTGCCCTAAACTGCCTCCTTGTCACCCTGACCCGGAGCCCTCTTGTGGTCGCCTTCCCTCTGCCCCCACCTGGTCTCCCTGAGACTGTTGGAGTGACTCAAACTGTTTGTCCCCTTTCGCTCAGTGAACAATGCAGTGTGCAGCCGGCTTGAAAAACTGCTCCAGTGTGAGGCCGCCAAAGCGAGTGCCCAGCTCCTCTTGCTCACACTGCTGCCCTCTGTTGGAAAACCCACGCAGTCCGCTAGCTTTGTTAGAACCAGGTACTCTATTGCCTTCCGCTGGAATTTTTTTTTTTTTTCTTTTTGGAAAAATTTTTTTTTTTTTTTTTAAGATTTTATTTATTTATTTGACAGAGAGAGACACAGCGAGAGAGGGAACACAAGCAGGGGGAGTGGGAGAGAGAGAAGCAGGCTTCCCGCAGAGCAGGGAGCCCGATGTGGGGCTCGATCCCAGGACCCTGGGATCATGACCTGAGCCGAAGGCAGATGCTTAACGACTGAGCCACCCAGGCGTCCCGGAAAATTGTTTTAAAAAGCTACAAATGTGTGATGTCCAGGACGCAGAGGAAGTCGCTTTCCATGGGGCGCCCTTGTGCAGTGCCCAACCGGTACAACTGTTCAAGCTGCGTCTGGCTCCGCCCTTTTATATTCCTTGGTGCTAACTTTGAAGGGGGATGACCCCCATGGGAAAACCAGTACCTGACATTTGGAGTATGTGATTTTCTAGATTTTTATTTGGGATCATTCTTGATTGGCTTCTTTTCTCCTAACCACCTATACACATATCCCCCATACTGACTGAGCCAGCCAGGCACCACTAGTTTTGTTGTTTTATTTTTTTTTTTAAAGATTTTAATTATTTATTTGACAGAGAGAGACACAGCGAGAGAGGGAGCACAAGCGGGGGGAGAGGGAGAGGGAGAAGCAGGCTTCCCGCGGAGCAGGGAGCCCGATGCGGGGCTCGATCCCAGGACCCTGGGATCATGACCTGAGCCGAAGGCAGACGCTTAACGACTGAGCCACCCAGGCGCCCCTTGTTGTTTTATTAAATCAAAATTATAAAGAGTCAAATAGTTCCAAGGGTTGTTAAGGAACACAGCATTCCCCTTTCTCATTTCCTGTTCCGGAGAGCAGGGTGTCTCAACATCTGCCCCACTGACATTTTGGGCCACTAATTCCGTTCTGGGGGCTGTCTGTGCATTGTAGGATCCCTGGCCTCAACCCACTAGATGCCTGTAGCACCCACCTTCCAGCTGTGATAACCAAAAATGTCTTCACGTGTTTCCAAATATCCCCTGGGGAGGGCGCCTGGGTGGCTCAGTTGGTTAAGCAACTGCCTTCGGCTCAGGTCATGATCCTGGAGTCCCTGGATCGAGTCCCGCATCGGGCTCCCTGCTCGGCGGGGAGTCTGCTTCTCCCTCTGACCCTCCCCCCTCTCATGTGCTCTCTCTCATTCTCTCTCTCTCAAATAAATAAATAAAATCTTAAAAAAAAAAAAAAAAAAAAAAAAAAAAAAAAACCCCTGGGGAGCAAAAACACAGCTGGTCTAGAACCACTGCCCTAGAAGGTACTACTCTCAACCTGGAAAAAAAAACATATATAACTCATACTTTTAACTAGTATGTTTATAGTATACATCTTGATTTGTCAGTTTTAACCGCATTAGTGATTACCCACAGTGGAAGATAAGGATTATTTCCTGTTCACAGACAGCTGTGCCCACATTGCAAACACGCACCCTCCCCGGCTTCCCATCCCCCAGTGTATTTCATGGCTGTGGCTACATCCCATCACTGTGCATATGAAAACACTGTCCACGGCCAAGTCATGTCGTGGACTATGATGGTCTTTTCCTTTCTTTAACAACTTTTATTCTCCCTGGAGTTAGTCATTGCCTTGAGTTTTCATCTGCTTGGGTTGCTAGCTATTTACTGCTACTTCAACTCCAAACTGTAATCCAAATATATATAAAAGTTCAAGGAATTTCATCTTTTTTTTTAAACAAAATATTATTGTTGTAAACTGAATCATACAGTTGCACTAGAGAAACTTGTTTTTATTTGTTGAGTTTTAAAGCTTATTTATTTTTAAAGGTTTTATTTGTTTCTTTGAGGGGGGGAGCAAGGGGAAGGGCAGAGGGAGAGGGAGAGGGAGAATCCCAAGCAAACTCCATGCTGAGTTGGGAGCTTGTCGTGGGGCTCAATCCCATGACCCTGAAATCATGACCTGAGCTGAAATCAAGAGTCAGATGCCTAACCAACAGAGCCTCAGGCACTCCAAAAGTTTATTTATTTTTAAGTAATCTCTACGCCCAACATGGGGCTTGAACTCACAGCCCTGAGATCAAGAGTCACATCTTCTGACTGAGCCAGCCAGGTGCCTTCTGTCCTGCTTCTGTCTGAACTGGTTACCCTCTGTGCTGCAAATCCTGGGACCTCCCTTTCTCTTTTTCCTAGGAAGCCCCTGTTTTCATGTGTCATATGAAACATCACAGCATTTTTTGGTTTATGCCCTCATTTTGTTGGAGCATATCCTCTAGTAGCCTCCTAATAAAGGATGTATGGGTGGAGATACTTCAGCCTTGTTTTCTTTCTTTTTTTTTTTTAATTTTGTAATTGTTATGTTAATCACCATACATTACATCATTAGTTTTAGATGTAGTGTTCCATGATTCATTGTTTGTGCATAACACCCAGTGCTCCATGCAGAACGTGCCCTCCCTAATACCCATCACCAGGCTAACCCATCCTCCCACGCCCCTCCCTTCTAGAACCCTCAGTTTGTTTTTCAGAGTCCATCGTCTCTCATGGTTCGTCTCCCCCTCCGATTTCCCCCCCTTCATCCTTCCCCTCCTGCTATCTTCTTCTTTTTTTTTTCTTAACATATATTGCATTATTTGTTTCAGAGGTACAGATCTGAGATTCAACAGTCTTGCACAATTCACCGCACTTACCAGAGCACATACCCTCCCCAGTGTCCATCACCCAGTCACCCTATCCCTCCCATCCCCCACCACTCCAGCAACCCTCAGTTTGTTTCCTGAGATTAAGAATTCCTCCTATCAGTGAGTCATATGATACATGTCTTTCTCTGTTTGACTTATTTCACTCAGCATAATACCCTCCAGTTCCATCCATGTCATTGCAAATGGCAAGATCTCATTCCTTTTGATGGCTGCATAATATTCCATTGTATATATATATACCACATCTTCTTTATCCGTTCATCTGTCGATGGACATCTTGGCTCTTTCCACAGTTTGGCTATTGTGGACATTGCTGCTATAAACATCGGGGTGCACGTACACGTTCGGATCCCTACATTTGTATCTTTGGGGTAAATACCCAGTAGTGCAATTACTGGATCGTACGGTAGCTCTGTTTTCAACGTTTTGAGCTCCATACTGTTTTCCAGAGTGGCTGCACCAGCTTGCATTCCCACCAACAGTGTAGGAGGGTTCCCCTTTCTCCGCATCCCCGCCAACATCTGTCATTTCCTGACTTGTTAATTTTAGCCATTCTGACTGGTGTGAGGTGGTATCTCATTGAGGTTTTGATTTGGATTTCCCTGATGCTGAGCGATGTTGAGCACTTTTTCATGTGTCTGTTGGCCATCTGGATGTCTTCTTTGGAAAAATGTCTGTTCATGTTTTCTGCCCATTTCTTGATTGGATTCTTTGTTCTTTGGGTGTTGAGTTTGATAAGTTCTTTATAGATTTTGGATACTAGCCCTTTATCCAATATGTCATTTGCAAATATCTTCTCCCATTCTGTCGGTTGTCTTTTGGTTTTGTTGACTGTTTCTTTTGCTGTGCAAAAGCTTTTTATCTTGATGAAGTCCCAATAGTTCATTTTTGCCCTTGCTTCCCTTGCCTTTGGCGATGTTTCTAGGAAGAAGTTGCTGCGTTCAGCCTTGTTTTCTATCAGTTATGTGACTTTGGTAAATGACTTCATTTCTCTTAGCCTCAGTTTCATAGCTATAAAATGGGAATAAATCTTTTTGCTGTCTTGACAATGGAATGAAATAATGCACATAAACCTAAGTTGTATGCTCTGTAAGTATTGGCTATTATTATCACACATAGACCAAACAGAAGATCAACATGGTTTTAAAATTTTTAATTTTAAATATTATTTCAAATGTAATGCATACCCTCATTTTATAAAATTTAGAAAGAGGCTAGCTGTGTATTCTCCTTCTGGAATTAGTGGAAGTTGTTTGAGATTAACCATGCAAATGAGAACAATTAGGAAAGCTGGATAAACTATTTTATTTTTTAAAAAGATTTATTTATTTATTTTAGAGAGTGAAAGAGCACGAATGGGAGGGGCAGAGAGAGGGAGAGAGAATCTCAAGCAGACTCTGCACTGTGCACAGAGCCCATAGCAGGACTCGATCCCAAGACCCTGAGATCACAACCTGAGCCAAAACTAAGAGCTGGCCATTCAACCAACTGTGCCACCCAGGTGCCCCTGGATAAAATATTTTAAAAATAACTGTCTGAGGGCACCTGGCTACCTCACACACCTGGTAGAGCGTGTGACTTTTGATCTCGGGATCAAGAGTTCAAGCCCCACATTGGGTGTAGAGATTACTTAAAATAAATAAATAAATAAACTACAAAATAATGATCTTTAAAGAGGTATTAAAAAAAGAAAACAACACTGAAGACATCATAGAACTACAAAGGCAATGAAGAATCGCAGCACCAAGATCTGAGGGAGGAAAGAATCCAAGAAAGGCAAATCTGACATTTGGAGCAACATTTCCCTTCAAGGTGGCTGAGAGTTTAGGAAGCTAACCAGGGCTTTCAACATACTGTTGGTGCTGCAACAAATAATGTAGTTCAAAGCTTTGGAAAATACCCAAGGCTTTGGTTGGGACCCTGAAGAGTGCTAATCCCGGAGTTAGGGCAAAGCGGGAATACATTAGGTTTCACAGGAACTGAAGCCGGGTTTCAAACGATCTCCATCCCTGCGAGGATTAAGGTGATACGATATTTTAGCGCTCCCTAGTTTAGCTGCCTGGAAGAAACCAAACACACACAGGCGCACACCAAAACCCCACAAAAACCCCCTGTCATCTTCCCATATAGCCCAGAGCCTCAAATTCGCAATACCTTTCTTTATACTAAACATCCAAGCTTTGGGTAGTACTAAAATCTCAGCAATATCAGGAATATTAGACGAAAAATCATGACTGAAACCAAAAGAAATAATAGGTTAAGGTAAACAGGTCCCCATGTGACCAAGATCATGGAAATATTAGCGTAGATTTTTTAAAATTGTGATAAGATATGTATAACATAAAAAATTACCATTTTAATCATTTTAAAATGTACAACCCAGCGGCATTAAGTACATTCACAGTGTTGCCCAGACATCACCACTCTCTATTTCCAGAGCTTTCTCGTCCCAAACAGAAACTCTGGAACTATTAAGCAGTAGCCCCCATTTTTCCCTACTCCCAACCCCTGGTAGCCTGTATTCTACCTTCTATGTCTATAAACTTGCTGATTCTAGATACCTCCTACAGGGGGAATCGTAGACTATTTTTCCTTTTTTGTCTGTCTCATTTCACGTAGTATAATGTTTTCAGTTTCATCCATATTGTAGCGAGTATGGGAACTTCTCTCCTTTTATTTTCTTTATGTTTTGTTGTATTTTTTTATTTTCAAGGAGGCTCAATGCCCATGTGGGGCTTGAACTCACCACCCTGAGATCAAGAGTCACATGCTGGGGCGCCTGGGTGGCTCAGTTGGTTAAGCATCTGGCTCTTGATTTCGGCTCAGGTCATGATCTCAGGGTCCTAAGATCAAGCCCCATGACGGGCTCCACGCTAAATATATGTAACATAAAATTTGCCACTTGAACTGTATTTAAGTTCAATTGTGAAACCATCACCACCATCCCTCCCCAGAACTTTCTCAATGTCCCGTGCTGAAATTCGGTACTCATTGAACAGCAACTCCCCATCCCTCCTGATCCCCAGCTCCTAGAAACCACCATTCCACTTTCTGTCTCTATGCATTAGACGGCTCTCGGTACCTCATATAAGTAGGATCATACAGTATATGCCCTTTTTTGTGCCTCGCTTATTTCATTTAGCATATTTTCAAAATCCATCCATGTTGTAGCACGTGCCACAATCTCCTTCCTTTTTAAGGCTGAAGAATATTCCATTGTATGTACGCATCAGTATTCACAAGGGATATTGGTCTGTGGATCTCTTTTCTTGTAGAGTTCTTTCTCTGGCTTTGGTATCTGGACAATGCTGGCCTCATAGAATAAGTTAAGAAGTTTTTCCCTCCTCTTCAGTTTTTGGGAAGAGTGAAGAAGGATTGGTATTATTTCTTTTAATGTTTGGTAGAATTTATCAGTTAAGCCATCTGTCCCGGGATTTCCTTTCTTGGGAAGTTTTTTACTACTGATTCAATCTCCTTACTAGTTACAGGTCTATTAGAGTTTTCTCTTTCTTCCTGATAGTCATGGTAGGTTTTGTGTTCCTAGGAATTTGTCCATTTCATCTAGATTATCCAGTTTGTTGGTGTGCAACTGTTCATAGTGCTCTCTTACCGTCTTTTTATTTCTGCAGAATCAGTAGTAATAGCCCATCGTCTTTTCTGACTTTAGTGATTTCAGTGTTTTCTCTTTTTTTCTTAGTCAATAAAGATAAGTGTCAATTTTGTTAATCTATTCAAAGAACCAATTTTTGGTTTCATTGATTTGCTTTCTTATTTTTCTATCCTTTATTTTCTCTGCTCTAATCTTTATTTTTTATTTTCTTCTCTTAGCTTTGAATTTAGTTTGTTCTTCTTTGTCTAGTTCCTTAAGTTATAGTTAAGTTGTTAATTTGAGATCCATTTTTTTAAAGATTTTTATTTATTTGTTTGTCAGCAAGAGAGCACACAAGCAGGGGGAGTGGTAGGTAGAAGGAGAAGCAGGCTCCCCGCTGAGCAGGGAGCCCGATGCGGGGCTCGATCCCAGGATCTTGGGATCATGACCTGAGCTGAAGGCACATGCCCAACTGACTGAGCCACCCAGGCGCCCCCCTTTTTTCTTTTTTAATGTAAGCATTGACAGCTGTAAATTTCCCCCTTACACTGCTTTCACTACATCCCATAAATTTTGGTATGTTGTGTTTTTATTTTCATATTTATTTGTCTCTACATATTCTTCAATTTCCTTTGGGACTTCTTCTTTGACCCATTGGTATTTAAGAGCTGTAGAAGTTCTTCATATATTATAGATCTTAATCTTTTATCAAATGTATGATTTGCAAATATTTTCCTGCCATTTTGTGAGGTGCCTTTTCACTCTGTTGATAGCGTCTTTTAAGTCAAAAGAGGTCTCAATTTTGATGAAGTACAATTTATCTATCTTTCTTTTGTTGCTTGTGCTTTTGGTGTCATATCCAAGAAATCATCATTGCCAAACCCAATCTCCATGAAACTTTCCCCCTATGATTTCTGTGAAGAGTTTTATGATTTTAGCTCTTACATTTAGGGCTTTGATCCATTTTGAGTTTGTGTATTTTGTGTCTTGCTCCGTATATTTGGGGGCTCTGATGTAAGTCTGTATAATTGTTGTATCTTCTTGCTGCATTGAACTTTTTTTTTTTTTAAGAATTTATTTATTGGGGTGCCTGGGTGGCTCAGTCGTTAAGCGTCTGCCTTCGGCTCAAGTCATGATCCCAGGGTCCTGGGATTGAGCCCCGCATCAGCTCTCTGCTCGGTGGGAAGCCTGCTTCTCCCTCTCCCACTCCCCCTGCTTGTGTTTCCTCTCTCGCTCTGTCTCCCTCTGTCAAATAAATAAATAAAATCTTTAAAAAAAAATTTATTTATTTCTTTGACAGAGAGAGAGCACAAGCAGGGGGAGCAGCAGAGGGAGAGGGAGAAGCAGGCTCTCAGCTGAGCAGGGAGCCCAATGCGGGGCTTGATCCCAGGACCCTGGGATCATGACCTAAGCCCAAGGCCGACACTTAACCAACTGAGCCACCCAGGTGCCCCATGCATTGTACTTTTTAAAAATACACTGCTCGGGCGCCTGGGTGGCTCAGTTGGTTAAGCGACTACCTTCGGCTCAGGTCATGATCCTGGAGTCCCGGGATCGAGTCCCGCATCGGGCTCCCTGCTCAGCGGGGGGTCTGCTTCTCCCTCTGACCCTCTTCCCTCTCGTGCTATCTCTCATTCTCTCTCTCAAATAAATAAATAAAATCTTAAAAAATAAAAAATAAATAAATAAAAATACACTGCTCTTCTTTCTTTTTTGTAATCTTTTAAAAACTTAGTATCTGGGGCGCCTGGGTGGCTCAGTTGGTTAAGCGACTGCCTTCAGCTCAGGTCATGATCCTGGAGTCCCGGAATCGAGTCCCGCATGGGTCTCCCTGCTCGGCGGGAAGTCTGCTTCAACCTCTGACCCTCCCCCCTCTCACGTGCTCTCTCTCTCTCATTCTCTCTCTTTCAAATAAATAAATAAAATTTTTTTTAAAAAACTTAATATCTATTTTTCTGACAAATGTGTAGCCTCCTCAACTCTCTTTTTTGTTTTTTGTTTTTTGGGGTTCTTTTTAAAGATTTTATTTATTTATTTGACAGAGAGAGACACAGCGAGAGAGGGAACACAAGCAGGGGGAGCGAGAGAGGGAGAAGCAGGCTTCCCGTGGAGCAGGGACCCTGATGCGGGGCTCGATCCCAGGACCCTGGGATCATGACCTGAGCCGAAGGCAGACGCTTAACGACTGAGCCACCCAGGCGCCCCATCCTGTGTTACTTTTAGAATTGGGGGGAGGATGTAAGGTGGCATACCAAGAACAAATAGGGGTTAAAAGCCCAACCACTAGGAACCCCTTGTCCTGTGACTGTCAGCAGCCACTTTCCCAAGTCCGTTTTCTGAGGATGGGCTCAGGAGTCTTAAAAACAGGGGTGTTCAGCAGGAAGACTGCTTCTCCCTCTCCTACTCCCCCTGCTTGTGTTCCCTCTCTCACTGTGTCTCTCTCTGTCAAATAAATAAAGAAAATCTTAAAAAAAAAAAAAAAAAAGAAAAAGAAAAAAGTACCCTGGAAATAACCCAAATAGTCAGACCAAATAGCATTGACAGGGGAAAATTGAACTAATGTCTTAAAGAGGTGCTTCCCTTTTCTGTATATTTTTGAAGTTGTTTTCTTAATGGTTACCTTGGTATTAGAGTTAACATGTTAAACTTACAACAGACTAGTTTTAGTAATACAAACTTATTTTCAGTTGTATTCAAACACTCCACTCCTATACAATTCCATCTCTCTTGGTTATATTATTATTGTCACAGATTCCATTTTCATACATTGTGTGTCCATTCGCATAGATAATTTTGTAATTACATACATAATTTTTTTTTTTAAGATTTTTTATTTATTTATTTGACAGAGAGATAGACAGAAGAGCACAAGCAGAGGGAGTGGCAGAGGGAGAGGGAGAAGCAGGCTCTGCACTGAGCAGGGAACCCGATGCGGGACTCGATCCCAGGACCCTGAGATCATGACCCGAGCCGAAGGCAGACGCTTAACCATCTGAGCCACCCAGGCGCCCATAATTTTGTAATTACATGCATAAATTTGTAATGATTGTTTCGTACATTTGCATCTATCATACAGAAAAAAAAAAAACAGGAGTTATAAACCAAAAGGAAAATAATGCTGGCTTTTCTATTTACCTATGTAGTTAACTTTTTTTTTTTTAAGATTTTATTTATTTGACAGAGAGAGACACAGTGAGAGAGGGAACACAAGCAGGGGGAGTGGGAGAGGGAGAAGCAGGCTTCCCGCTGAGCAGGGAGCCTGACGCGGGCCCGATCCCAGGACCCCGGGATCATGACCTGAGCCGAAGGCAGACGCCCAACGACCGAGCCACCCAGGTGCCCCTATGTAGTTAACTTTTTAAAAAGATTTTATTTATTTGTTTGTTTGTGTGTTTAGAGAGCACAGGCAGGGGGAGGGACCAAGGAGGAGGGAGAGAGAGAATCTTAAGCAGACTGTGTCCTGAATGCTGAACCCTATGCTGGGCTCAGTCTCACCACCCTGAGATCATGACCTGAGCCAAAATCAAGTTGGTCGCTTAACCAACTGAGCCACCCAGGTGCCCCTTACAGCTATATTTTCTAGTGTTGTGTTTTTTTTTCTTTTCAGCCTGAAAGACTCCCTCTAGCATTTCTTGTAGGGCAAGTCTACTTACTGGTAATGATCTGCCTTAGCTTTTGTTTTAGTCTGAGAGTGTTTTAATTTTTCCTTCATTCTTTTTTTTTTTAAGATTTTATTTGTTTATTTGTCAGAGAGAGAGCAAGCGCACAAGCAGGGGGAGCAGCAGGCAGAGGGAGAAGCAGGCTCCCCACTGAGCAAGGAGCCCAATGCAGGACTTGATCCCAGGACCCTGGGACCATGACCTGAGCCAAAGGCAGACACTTAACTGACTGAGCCACCCGGTCATCCCTAGATATATCTTTTGAAAATGCAAACAACCCAGTTAAAAAATGAATGGGCACTCTACAGAAGAGGAAATCCAAGTGACCGGCACACACACGAAAATGTTTTCAATCTTTTTTTTTTTTCCCTTTGGAGAGAGAGCACGTGCGTGCGCGAGCAGGGTGGGGGTGGGCAGTGGGGGAGGGAGAGAGAGAATGCTAAGCACGCTCCAGGCCCAGCGCGGAGCCCCATGCAGGGCTCAATCTCACCACCCCAGACCATGCCTTGAGCAGAAATCCAGAGTCAGACACCTAACAGATGGAGCCACCCAGGTGCCTCTCAACCTTATTCTTACTGAGGAACTACAGATTATAACCGGAGTAAGACGCAACTACACAGCCGCTAAAATGGTTCACCCTAAAATTATTGACGGTACCAAGTGCAGTCGGAGATATGGAACAACCGGAATTCTTAAGCTTTGCTAGTGGGCATGTAAATGCGCAGGATCAGGAAAACTGGCAAGTCCTCCTAAGATTGGAGAGACGCATACTCTGTGATCTCTCCATTGCCCTCCTGGTTGTCTCTGAGTGCACGTGGGCTCCAAAAGACACATACGAGAGTGCTCCTAGATGAATTATTTGTGACAGCCCCAAACCGGACACAACTTAAATGTCAGTCGATAGGTGGATAGCTAAATAAAGCATGCTGTATTCACACAATGGAAGATTACAGCAATGAACGGGAATGACCTTCTGCTACACCCAGCGTGGATGGATCTTCGAAACATCACGTTTAGCTGAGGAGGCCAGAGATGAAAGTGTACATACTGCGTGAGCCCACTTACATGAAGTTCAGAACTGGACAAAACTATTCCAGAGCGTGTTAGAGGTCAGGACAGTGGTGAATGAGAGAGGAAGCATGGGGGATGACTGCAAGAGAAGACTCTGGGAAGCTGTCACTACCTTATTTCTTCGTATGGTTGGAAATTAGGGATTTGTGCTCACTTTTTATGTTAAAGATCTGTGGTATGTGTATGGTATGCTTTTATAAAAAGTTTATACATCAAAAAATCCAGAAAGAGAATTTTTTTTTTTACAACTAATCCTAATTAAATGCAGCTGGCTTTTTCTTTTAAGATTTTATTTATTTATTTGACAGAGAGACACAGCAAGAGAGGAAATACAAGCAGGAGGAGTGGGAGAGGGAAAAGCAGGCTTCCCACTGAGCAGGGAGCCCGATGCGGGGCTCGATCCCAGGACCCTGGGATCATGACCTGAGCCGAAGGCAGACGCTCAATGACTGAGCCACCCAGGCGCCCCAGAAAGACAATTTTATGAAACAAAGGTGAAAATCTCCCTTCGTTCTCTATCTCATTCCCCAAAAGTGACCCCCAATTAAAAATATGGTAGATTTTTTCTCTATGCACATGGAAGTATATATATACTATGTAATAGTATATATATGTATGTAATATATGTAATAGTATAAATTACGTATTATATATTATACACATGTTATGTTATACAAGTATGTATATGTATGCATAAGTATATGTGTGTATACATATACATATAACACAACATATATACATATGTGTATGTATAGAACATATATGTGTATTATACATATACATATAACACAACATATATATATTATATATGTATATGTATATATTACACATTACACATATATGTATGGCATATGTCATGTTATTTATACATATGTATATGTATAAATATATGTATAAATATGTATAAATGACATACACATAATATATGCATAATATGTATAATATGCACAATATGTATATGCATGTATGTATAAAATATATGTATAAAATCATTTAAAATATACATTATATATTATATACACATATATGTATAAATAACATATGCATATAACATGTATACATTATATATGTATAATATACACTATATATGTGTATATATATAAAATCTGCAGGGCAGGCAGCTTGCCGTTCTGCACATGCCTTTTACCAGTATGCATGGATCTTGGGGATGGTTCTAAGCAGAATGAACAGCAGACCCACCCTTTGTACAGGCTGCAGAGTGATCCATCCACTGGCTACACTGTATCTTTTTAGTCACTCCTCATTGATGAACATTCAGGATGTTTCCTGTTATGTGTGACTACAAATAGTGCTGCAACCAACATCTTTGGACATATTCATTTCCTGCACGTGGATCTTGGAAAGCAATAAATTTCCAGAAGTGGAGTTTTTGATGGGTCAAAGGGTGTGTGCATTTTAAATTCTAGCTGCTGCTACTTTTTAGAAAATGTGTTCCATGCTCAAAGACAAGTAAGCTAGGAAATAAGAAAATGGGAGTGGGGCAGGGCTAGTGAAGGGAAGGACTGGTTGGTTCTATCTTCTTCCCCAGAGACTCTTGCATATTGTAAACTGCAACATGATGTCGGTGGTCCAGGTGAAACCGGGCTGGGAGGGACGGTGTTTAAAGGACAGCGGAGCTCTGGACACTCTGCAGGGGACCCAGCCAGCATCCCCCAGCCTCAGCTTGGTGTGGAGGAGATTCCCCAGGGGAGCAGAGAGATGGGAGTGAACTTGGGGAGGAGGGGCAGGTGAAGGGATTGGAGAGAAAAAGATGCTGTGCTCCCGGCTCTTCTCTTCTCATGACTAGAACTGTCCTGCCCCAAGTGGTCATCAGGTAAGACTCAGTCTCTTTCTCTTCCACGCTGGATCCTCCCCCACCCAACCTCTAAGCTTTTTCTATTCCCAGCTGTCCCATCCACTTTTCCAGCTCTGCCCTGTCCCTCTGACTCAACAGTAGGGCGGCGCTAAGGGCCAGTGGAAGTGTAGGAATCAGTTGAATCCTCTTGTCCCCCTTGGCGGTGACCACCTTCCAACGAAGGCTTCCTCCTCCAGGGGCAAAGACATCATCACCAACATGTCTGCAATGATTGACAAGAACCCCTATTATATTGTTAGCAATGTACTCCGACCCCACAGACCCGGCCCAGGGCTGTCCTGCCTGCCTTGCTGCAATCTCCCGCTTATAGCCCTTTGTTCTGGCATTGAAAGTTACGGTGCAAAGTTTGTGTGTGTGTGTGTGTGTGTGTGTGTGTGTGTGTGTGTGTGTGTGT
>NW_022589755.1:9568377-9599973 GCF_004348235.1 Phoca vitulina | reverse complement strand
TGTGTGTGTGTGTGTGTGTGTGTGTGTGTGTGTGTGTGTGTGTGTGTTTAAAATGCCACCTGCCTCTGGGGCTCCTAATAGGTCAGACAGACATCTGGGGCACAGTCCAGTGAATAGGGCAGGGTTGGTTGGTTTGTTTATTTGCTTATAGAGGAACAGGAGGCTAGGGGTCAAGATGTGAGACTGGCCCAACTAGAATGTTGGGTGGGTGTATGGGAACAAGGGTAGGGCTTAGAACACGCAAATATTCAGGTGTTAAGGTGAGGACTTGGGCCCTGAGTCTGGAGGCTTTCTGGAGCCACGCAGTGTTCTAGGATCAAGGACGGCGCTGGGCAGGAGCGGGCTGGCGGAGTCCGCGCAGGGAACGCTCTGGTCCTGGGACCCGCCGTCTCCTTCCTCCGCAGGCCTTCACGTGAAGCTTCTCCGTGGCAGTGGGCGCAGGGTGCTCCTCTCGGGGGTCACTCTGCAGGTGCCTAGCCGGAGTGGGCAGCTCAGAAGGGGAGGGGCTCTGGCAGGGGCAGGAGCTTAGGGACGGTGGAAGTTCAGGGGCTGGGGCGGGGGATGTCTCAAAGAGGGCGGTGACTCGGGAGGGCTTCGCGGCGCGGCGCTCAGCAGGGGTGGGTTCCCGCGGGGGGCGTGGTCGCGGGGGCGTGGCCTCTGCGGGACGCGCCCCTTGGGGCGTGGTCGCCTGGGGGCGTGGTCTCGGGAGGAGCTCGGAGACCCGGGGCAGAGCCGCGGGTGGGTGGGACTCCGGGATTCTGAGAGGGTCTGGGAGCTTGGGCGGGTGGGGACCGGAGTTCTTCTCTTTACCCCCTTCCTGCAGACAGTGAGCCCCTTTATGGCCGACACAAATATGACCAGACACGTGCAGTACAGGCTGCTAGCGTCTGGTCATATTACGAAGACTGCTCGGCAGATGTTGGACAAACTTGGCCTTACCTCCCAAACCACACTGTGCAGGGTGCCTTCGTGGGCAGCCACGGGCAGAGAGCTGGACATTCCCTGGCCCAGCTCCGGTAGTCCTCAGAAGCAGGGGAGGTGTCCAGAGGAGGGGAGGGCCCCCACCTTGGGCTGGAGAGAGAGGAGAGGAGGAGACAGAGGGATCCAAGAGTGGGGTGTTCCTGATTCCTGGTACCTCTCTTTCCCAGGGTTTCCTGCTGCCCCTCCTCCTGCCCAGTTGGTTTCTCTCAGTCGCTGAGAGTAAAGTTTACAGCTCGGTGGAGGAGCTCATACCACGCAAAGTTCTTTGATAAAAGCCCTTGAAGAGGTGTGGCCACGTGTCCCCCCCTCCCCCATCCAGGGCCAGGGCTGTTGTTAGCAAAGAAGTCCCACACGTGGGAATAGAGGGACAAGCAGGCCAATGGAACAGAACTAGACCGCCGAACACCTGGGCATTCAGCGACAACTGGGACATCTCACCCTCTGACAGAAAGAGCTTTTAACATATGGTGTTCAGACAACCAGATAGGCATTTGGAGAAAAACAAAGTTATATATAGATCTAAAATTGTAGTGGTGGTGGTTGCAAAACTTTGTGAATATTTGGAAAAGCGGTGAATTGTACACACTTAAAGCATGAATCTTATGGTAGGTGAATCATATCACGATAAAAATAATTTTTCAAATAGAGTCCTCCCCCCACCAAGTGTATTGATGGCTGCAACTTATTTTGAAATGCATTGAAAAGTTAGGTGAATTAACGGATGGATAGAAGGATGCATAGAGTGGATAAAAATATGAGAAGACAAAAATGGTAAAGTGTTAGTAATAGAATCTAAGTGGCAGACACGTGGGTGTTCGCTGTACACTTCTTTTAACTTTCCTGTGTGTTTGAAAATCTTCATAATAAAATGCTGGGGGAAATTCAGGGGCAATAAAATCAAATTTATAAACAAAACTCCTTAAGCAGATTGAGAAACTGGTTAAGAAAATATGATCCCATAAACAAAGTAAAAATGTGACAATCTCAGAGAAAATATTTACAACTCACATCACACACAAAATGTTTATCTCCTTAATATATAAGAAAAAACCAATAGCCCAATGTTTTAAAATGTACAAAAGAATGAACAAACAGTTCACAGAGAAATAGATATGAATGGTCCTTAACCAAAGGGAAAGATGCTCAACTTCGCCCATAATAAGAACAATGCCAATGGAAACTTCTCTGAAGAAGCTTTCTCCCCTATAAAATTGGCAAAAAGTCATAAACTGGAAAGCACACTCTCATGCATTGCTGGTGGGGCATGCCAAATGATAACCTTCATGGGGAGAAATTTGACAATAGCTAACTAACCAAACAACGTGCGTTTACTCTCCCACTTCGCAATGCTCCTTCCAGGAAGATACCGTGAAGACCCACCTGCGCCTATCGAACGATCCGGGGGTGAGAGTGGAATCGAGCCAAATACCTTCAAAGAACAGAAAGGAGGCCCAGCATCTCTGAAACAGGTGGGGCTATTTTTAACTTTCTATTTTGAAGACTAGTATCCATATACTATTCATCTAGATTCACTGCTCATTAATATTTGCTTAACTTGCTTTTATCTCTCTCCATGCATATGTGATGATGATGAATGGCCCATTTGAAATTAAGTTGAGACATCATGATCCTTTACCTCGAAATGCTTTAGCGAGTAATTCCTAAGAACCAAGACATTATCCTAAAGACAACGGTGATGGAATTTAGGAAATTTATCATGGACATGTACTGTTTTTTTTAAGATTTTATTTTTAAGTAATCTCTACACCCAATGTAGGGCTTGAATCTACAACCCTGAGATCAAGAGTCACAAGCTCCACCAACGGAACCAAGCAGGCTCCGAGACACGTACTATTTTTAATACACAGTCTATATTCAAAAATGTCCAAGTGTCACAAAAATGTCTTTTTTAGCCCTGTTTTTTCCAAACCAGGATCACACATTGCACTGAGTTGTCCTGTTTCTTTAGCCTCCTTTAATCTGCAGCACTTCTCACCATGTCTTTGTGCTCCGTGACATGAACATCTTTGAAGCAGAACTGTTTTGAAGTTGAAAAACACTGAATTTTGTGGAATCAGGGCTTTATTATTGGAATAAGATCTTACACAATTGCAGATGATGGTGGGGAATGAAGGTCCAGAGAGGGGAGTCGGGGGGAGAAGTGGAAAATCACCAACCAGCCCTCTCGAAGAGCTGGCGCAGCTGCACAAGTCAGAGCTTCCAGGAAAATATCTGGGAACCTGGCATATCCAGCTGTCAGAGTGGGATCGCGAAGCACAACCGGTGACGAAGTCTCCAGAAGGCTGTTGCCTCTGCATCCAGTGGTGGGCCTGGGGGTCACCGTTGGTCAGCAGGGCAGAAAGTTGAGATGAACAGAGTGTGAGGGAAACAGGTCACAAGGTCCTGTGCTTTTGTCTGTCTGTCTGTCTCACGACAGCAGAGAACAAGAGTGAGCTGGAACCCACTGGCACATCCATATTTGTCTCTTGCCACGTCTGAATAGAACCACCAGTCGGAAGCAATGACCACGCCTCACTTCTTCCATTGAGTTTTCATATGGTTTTCTCTGTGGCCTGCTCTAACCTTGAACCGTGAGCGGAAAGGGGTTCTGAGGAACGTAAGCGCAGCTCAGCCCAGTTGACCCAGTACAAAATCACCAGAGAATGTGCCCTGTTTCCTCGAGTTCCTAGAAGAGCTTCTGTGATATTGGTTATCGGTTAAGTGTCTGGAAGATTTCACCAGTGAGACCATCCGGGCCCCGAATTTTGCGGGAAAGTTAATTTGGTGTTAAATTTCTTTGGTAGATATAGACTATTCAGATTCCCTATTTTTCCTTGGGTCAGTTGTGGTTAAGCTTTATTTTTCAAAGAATTTATCCACTTCATCTGAATTTTCAAATGCATTGACATGAAGTGGTTCCTAATATCCTCTTATTCCATTTTTCATGCTTGTAGGATCTTTAGTGATGTCTCATTTTAGTTCTTGATATTGGTCATCTGTTTTCTCTTTTTTTCCCCCTTTATTGCCCTTAATAGGGATTTGTTGAGTATATTAACCTTTTATTTATTTATTTTATTTATTTATTTTTTTAAAGATTTTATTATTTGAGAGAGAGCGAGAGAGGGAGAGCGAACACAGAGAGTGGGAGAGGGAGAAGCAGACTCCCCGCTGAGCAGGGAGCCCGACGCGGGGCTCGATCCCAGGACCCTGGGATCATGACCCGAGCCAAAGCCAGACGCTTAACTGACGGAGCCACCCAGGCGCCCCAATTTATTTATTTTAAAGATTATTTTTTATTTTTTTAAATATTTTATTTATTTATTCATGAGCGACAGAGAGAGAGAGAGGCAGAGGCAGAGGGAGAAGCAGGCTCCCCGCTGAGCAGGGAGCCCGATATGGGACTCGATCCCAGGACACAGGGATCATGACCTGAGCTGAAGGCAGATGCTTAACCATCTGAGCCACCCAGGCGTCCTGATTTTTTTTTTTAATTTTTAAGTAATTTCTACACCCTGCACAGGGCTTGAGCTCCTGACCCCTGAGATCAAGAGTTGTGCACTCCACGGACTGAATCAGCCAGGTGCCCCTAACCTTTAAATAAATGACTTTGCCTTGTTGATTTTTATATTGTATGTTTTCCATTTCTCTGATTTCTGC
Source organism: Phoca vitulina (assembly GCF_004348235.1). Lineage (NCBI taxonomy): Eukaryota > Metazoa > Chordata > Mammalia > Carnivora > Phocidae > Phoca > Phoca vitulina. The sequence goes on along the minus strand of NW_022589755.1, from coordinate 9,595,335 downwards.
TCCTACTACCTATATTACTTTATATTCTACTTTGTTTTTAATTTGTTGTTCTTTTTCTACCATCTTAGATATTTGATTTTAAATTTTACTTTTCTAATATACACGTTAAAGCTAATTTCCGACTGAGCCACCCAGGTGTCCCTGCAGTGCTCTGATTTAATTCAAAAGTGACTGGAGAACAGGTGTTGGCAAGGATGTGGAGAAAAAGGAACCCTCCTGCACTGTTGGTGGGAATGCAGACTGCCTCAGCCACTGTGGAAGACAGTATGAAGGGTCCTCAAAAAATTAAAAATAGACCTACCCCATGACCCAGTAATCGCACTACTGGGTGTTTAACCAAAGAATAGGAAAACACTAACTCAAAGGGATAAATGCACCCCTGTGTTTATTGTAGTATTATTTACAATAGCCAAGATATGGAAGCAGCCCGTGTCCATTGATAGATGAATGGAAAAAGAAGATGTGATATATTTTTTTTTTCAGCCATAACAAAGAATGAAATCTTGCCATTTGCAACAACATGGACAGATCTAGAGAGTATTTTGCTAAGCAAAATAAGCCAGTCAGAGGGATGCCTGGGTGGCTCAGTCTGTTAAGCATCTGCCTTCAGCTCATGTCGCGATCCCAGGGTCTTGGGATCGAGCCCCGCATCGGGCTCCTCTCTCAGCAGGGAGCCTGCTTCTCTCTCTGATTGTGCGAGATATATATATATATATATCTAACAAATAAATATTTTTTTTTTAATAAGCCAGTCAGGGGTGCCTGGGTGGCTCAGTCGGTTAAACGACTGCTTTCGGCTCAGGTCATGATCCTGGAGTCCCAGGATCGAGTCCCCTGCTTGGCAGGGAGTCTGCTTCTCCCTCTGACCCTCCCCCCTCTCATTCTCTCTCTCTCTCAAATAAATAAAATCTTTAAAAAAGCAAAAACAAACCAAAAAAATAAGCCAGTCAGAGAAAGACAAATACCAGTGATCTCACTCATGTGTGGAATTTAAGAAACAAAACAAAGGAACAAGGGTGGGGGGAAGGAGAGAAACCAAAAACAGACTCCTCTATAGAGAACAAACTGAAGGTTGGGTGGGGGGGGATGGGTGAACTAAGCAAAGGGGATTAAGAGTACACTTAATCGTGATGAGCGCTGCGAGATGTATAGAATTGTTGAATCAATTATATTGTACACCTGAAACTAATATAACACTGTATGGTAACTATACTGGAAGTAAAATAAAATAATTTTAAAAGTGATTGGAGAATATATTCTATAAAATTGTCACCCCTTGAAATTTTTATTTTATTTTTCTAAAGGTTTATTTATTCATTTTGGGGGGGTAAGGGCAGAGGGAGAGGGAGAATCTCAAGCATACTCCCTGCTGAGTGTGGAGCCCAATGCAGGGTTCCATCTGAAGACCCTGAGATCATGACCTGAACTGAATTCAGACGCTTAACCTACTGAGCCACACAAGCACCCCTCTATTTTATTTTTTAAAAGATTATTTTTAAAGATTATTTTTAAGTAATCTCTACACCCAACATGGAGCTTGAACTCACAACCCCAAGATCAAGAGTTTCATGTTCTACCGACTGGCCAGCCAGATGGGTGCCCCCGTCCCTTAAAATTATTAAAGGCTTGATTTATGGCCAGGAATATGGTGTACTTTGGTAAATGGGCCAAATGTAATGCCCTTCTTTATCCCTGATAACTTTCCTTGCTTTGAAGTCTGCTCTGTCTGAAATGAATATACGTAGATCTACTGGCAACACGCATAATACTAAAGGTCCATTTAGTTCCTTTTACCCAGCACATCATGTCTGGCTATCAGGAAGATCTTACAAGGCATTTACCAAAAGGAAAAGAAAAATACAGTTGGAAGAGACAGAGTGAGCATCGGAAGCAGGTATAGCAGGGATGTCGGAATTATCAGACTGGGGATTTAAAGCAACATATGATTCATATGCTAAGGGCTGTAATGGATAAAGTAGACATGCAAGAACAGATTAGCAATGTCAGCAGAGAGACGGAGATCCTAAGAAAAAAAATCCAAAAAGAAATGTCTGAGGTGTTGGGGGGAGAGGAAGTGTTCCAGTCCTGTGATTAGCGAGCCTGCATCACTAGACCGTGAGCTTCACAAGTGTTTTTAATTTTTCCCCCGCTTCTTAAGTTGGGGAGGACAGGTGGGATGGGCTGGAGGCGGGGAGTTCTCTCCCCGCAGGTGCGCTAGGCTCTCGCAAACTAGTTTCTCCTTAGGGTGGGAGCCTCGTTAAGAACAGAGTGCTCCGACGAATTTCAAAATGGTCCTTTTCCTCCTCTTGCTGCCGGAAGCACAAGTGGGTTTTTCTCTAATATTTACTCTGGGAACCAGCTTGAGCTCCTGGAGGTAAATCTCATAAAATTGTGAGGTTCTCCAAGGACGGGCTCCTCCTGGGGTTTTTAACTCTCAGAATTGTCCACGCCGAGCCTCCAGCAATTCATCAATGAGAGTTCTGCTGTTCCCGGCCCGGCACTGGTCCCCACAACGGTTTCTGCCCACGAGTCAGCCCGGTAAGTTATTCTCTGTATTCGCCGGTCAGTCTCTCCGATCGTGGGGGCAGGGGTTGGCCCTGTGTCCTCACCTCTCTTAAGGATCCCAGTAGAGTTGTCGACTTTTCAGTCTGTGCAGCTTTTTATTCGATGTTAAGATGGAGTGGTGACTTCCAAGTTCCTTACTTGTGAAACTGGAAAGCAGAAGCTACCTTTAAAGGGCTATATACACTTGGGAAAAAAATGTGTATTTTGCAGTTGTTGGATGTAGTTGTCTATATGGGTCGATTAGTTCAAGTTGATTAATTGCATTAGTCAAACCTATATTTTTTCCTACCTTTTTTGCTTGTCCTATCAGTTACTGCACGAAGCATGTTAAAATATCCAATTATGATTGTGAATTTGTCTCCTTCTTCTTTTAGTTCTGTCGACTTTTGCTTTATGCTTTTAAGATACATTATTAGGTGCATGCAAGTTTAAGATTATTATATGTTGCTCGTCATTTTAAATTATGAAATGTTCCTCTTAATCTTGTAATACTTCTCTCTAAAGTCTACTTTGTCTGATATTAATATGGCCACATCAGCTTTCTTTCTTTTACTTAGTATTTGCATTGTATGTATTTTCCCTTTCTTTTACTCTAAATCCATCTGTGATTTTATATTTAAGGTAAAAAGAATAGGGGCGCCTGGCTGGCTCAGTCAGTGGAGTGTGCAATTTTTGATCTCAGGGTTGTGAGTTTGAGCCCCATGTTGGGCATAGAGACTACTTAATAAAAAAATATATTTTTTAACATAAAAAGTATAAGCACACCCAGCTTGCTCAGTCAGAAGAGCCTGTGACTCTTGATCTCGGGGTTGTGCGTTTGAGCCTCATGTTGAGTGTAGAGATTACTTAAAAATAAAACATTAAGGGGCGCCTGGGTGGCTCAGTCGTTAAGCATCTGCCTTCGGCTCAGGTCATGATCCCAGGGTCCTGGGATGGAGCCCCGCATCGGGCTCCCCGCTCAGCGGGAAGCCTGCTTCTCCTTCTCCCACTCCCCCTGCTTGTGTTCCCTCTCTCACTGTGTCTCTCTCTGTCAAATAAATAAATAAAATCTTAAAAAAAAAAAGTAAAAAGTATATAATAAGATCTTGTTTTTAATCCAGTTTGACAATGTTTTCCTTTAATTGGAGTGTTTATTTTCATTCCCACATTTAATATATTTAGGGATATGGTGTTTGAGATTACTGTGTTAGTTGTGTATTGCTGTGTAACAAATCACGCCAAAATTTACAGGCTTAAATCAAGAGTAATCATTTATTATCTCAGTTTCTGTGGATTAAGAACTCCTGAGTAGCTCATCTGTATGACTCAGAATTCTCTGCATCCTTGCCAACACTTGCCACTATCTGTCCTTTTAATTACAGCCATCCTAGGGGTTTGAAATGGTATCTCACTTTGATTTTGACTTGCATTTTCCTAGTGACTAATGATTTTGAGCATCTTGTCATGGGCTTTTTGGACACTTGCATATGTTTTTTGAGAAATGTCTACTCAGATCCTTTGCCCATTTTAAAATTGGGTCCTCTTTCTATTATTGAATTGTAAGAGCTCTTTATATATTTTAGATACAAGTCTCTCATCAGATCTATGGTTTGCAAATATTTTCTTGCATTCTGTGTATTCTTTTCACTTTCTTTATGCTATGCTTTGAAGCACAAACCTTTTTAATTTTAATGAAGTCCAGCTTATCTATTTTTCCCTTTGTTCACTTTCATTTCTAAGGCTGTTACCACTGGTATAGAATTCTAGGGTAACAATTTCTTTTTCCTTTTGGTTCTTTAAATATGTTATTCCATTGTCTTTTGGCATCTGTTATGGATTAAATTGTGTCCCCCCCCCAAAAAAAAAAAAGACAAGTTGAAGTCTAATCCCCAGGACCTCAGAATGTGACCTTACTGGGAAATAGTGTTGCAGATGTAATTAGTTAAGAGGAGGCCATACTGGAATAAGGTGCACCTCTAATCCGATATGACTGGTGTCCTTATAAGAAGATGGCCACGTGAAGTCAGAGACCAAGGAAGAAGGCCATGAGAACATGAAGGAAGAGATTGGAATTACACAGCTGTAAGCCAAGGAGCGCTAGCTGTCAGAAGCTAGAAAGAGGCAAGAAAGGATTCTCTGCTTTCAGAGAGAGCAGGGCCTTGCTAACACCTTGATTTCATACTTTGTAGCCTTTAGAACAGAGACAGTAAATTCTCATTTCAAACTACCTACTTTGTGGTACTTTGTTATGGCAGCCCTGGGAACTGATACTGCTCCATAGTTTCCATTGAACATTTAGACACTCTTCTCCTTTTCCCTTTGAAAGTGATGTGGATTTGTCTTTTTGGATGCTTTCTATTATTTTTGTTTTCTTTGGTTTCAGTACTTCTACCAAAATGCCTAGGTGTCCCCCTCCTTGGTTTTCATTTTTTAATTTTTTTAGAGACTTTATTTATTCATTTGACAGAGAGAGAGAGAGAGAGCACAAGTAGGCAGAGCAGTAGGCAGAGGGAGAGGGAGAAGCAGGCTCTCCACCAAGCAGGGAGCCCGATGTGGGGCTCCATCCCAGGACGCTGGGATCATGACCTGAGCCAAAGGCAGCTGCTTAACCGACTGAGCCACCCCCTTGGTTTTTATAGTGTTTGGGGTACACTGAGATTCTTTAAACTATGAGTTGATGTTTTTCATTCATTTTGGAAATTTCTCAGAAATTGCTTTTTAAAAAATTGCTCTGGGACCCATGCTCTCTTTTCTCTTCTAAAGCTACTCCAGTTATACACATGACAGATAACTTAACGGTGTCCACATCACGCAGGCATCTCTTTTATGTTTTTCCCTCCCATTCTTTTGTTTTAGAGCTTCATTATGGATAATTCCTATTGACCTGTCTTCAAGTTCACTGTCCTTCCTTTCTGTTATCAGTAGTCTCCTGTTAAATCTAATGAATGATTTTAAAATCAACATTAGAGGAGCACCTGGGTGGTTCAGTCAGTTAAGTGTCTGACTCTTGGTTTTGGCTCGGGTCATGATCTCAGGGTCATGAGATCAAGCCCTGCACCAGGCTCCATGCTCAGTGCAGAATCTGCTTGGGGTTCTCTCTCTCCCTCTACCTCTCCCTCTGCCCCTCCTCCTGCTTGTGGTCTCTTTCTCTCTAAAATAAATAAATAAATAAATAAAATCTTTAAAATAAATAAAATTAACATTATAGAAGTATAACTTACATAAAATAAAATGCTCACAGTATATGTATATGGTTCATTGAGCTCTAAAAAATATATACACTTATGGGCACCTGGGTGGCTCAGATGGTTAAGCATCTGCCTTTGGCTCAGGTCATGATCCCAGGGTCCTGGGATCGAGTCCTGCATCGGGCTCCCTGCTAGGCAGGGAGCCTGCTTCTCCCTCTGCCTCTGCCTCTCTCTCTCTCTAACTCTCATGAATAAATAAATAAAACATTTAAAAATATATATATATATATACACTTGTATGATCACCATACAAATCAAGGTATAGAACATTTTTATTATTCCAGGAGGTCTTTTGTTCTTTCCAGCCAATTTTCCTTAACTCCTCCCGATGATCACAGATCTGGTTTATATTATGATTGATCAGCTTTGCATAGACTAGAATTTCATCTAAATGAAATGGTATTATCTGTACGCTTTTGGGTCTGGCTTCTTTCAGCATGATGGTTCTGGATTCACCAGGGTTGTTACCTGGATGTAGCCTATTCCTTTTTATAGACAAGTGACATTGTATGACTATACTGTGATTTGTTTCTAATTACCTATTAATAAACATTTGGATTATTTCCAGTTCTTTTGAATTTATGAGTAAATCTTCCACGAACATTTGTGTAAAGTCTGCTTGTAGACATGTGCTTTCATTTCTCTTGGTTAAATACCCAAAAGGAATTTCTCAGTCATCAGATAGAACTATGTTCAACTTGACAACAACGTCTGGTATTGTCAGTCTTATAAAATTTTAGCCTTCCGGGCGCCTGGGTGGCTCAGTTGGTTAAGCGACTGCCTTCGGCTCAGGTCATGATCCAGAGTCCCGGGATCGAGTCCCGCATCGGGCTACCTGCTCAGCAGGGAGTCTGCTTCTCCCTCTCCCGCTCCCCCCTCTTGTGCTCTTTCTCTCTCTCACTCTCTCTCTCAAATAAATAAATAAAATCTTTAAAAAATAAAATAAATAAAATAAAATAAAATTTTAGCCTTCCTGAAAGACGTGTAGCGATATCTCTTTGTGGTATTAATTTTCATTTCTCTGGTGATTGTAGATGTTGAATATCTTCGTGTGTCTGTTGGCCGTTTGAATATTTTCTTTTTGGAAGTGTTAAGGGTTTTGCTCACTTGGAAAGTGGATTTTTTTTTTTTTTAAGATTTTATTTATTTATTTGAGAGAGAGAGAGCACAAGAGAGGGGAGCGGGAGAGGGAGGAGCAGACTCCCTGCTGAGCAGGGAGCCCGATGCGGGACTCGATCCCGGGACTCCAGGATCATGACCTGAGCCGAAGGCAGTCGCTTAACCAACTGAGCCACCCAGGCGCCCTCTTGAAAGTGGATTTTTAAAATCTTTTTATTATTGGAGCACCTGGCCAGCTTAGTTGGTGGAACATGGGGCTCTTGATCTCGGGGTCATGAGTTCAAGCCCCACTTTGGGTGTAGAGATTACTTAAAGAAATGATTTTTATTTTTATTTTATTTTATTTTTTTTAAGATTTTATTTATTTATTTGAGAGAGAGAATGAGATAGAGAGAGAGCATGAGAGGGGGGAGGGTCAGAGGGAGAAGCAGACTCCCTGCTGAGCAGGGAGCCCGATGCGGGACTCGATCCTGGGACTCCAGGATCATGACCTGAGCCGAAGGCAGTCGCTTAACCAACTGAGCCACCCAGGCGCCCCAAGAAATGATTTTTAAAAATCTTTTTATTATGGGTGCCTGGGTGGCTCAGATGGTTAAGTGTCTGCCTTCGGCTCAGGTCATGATCCCAGGGTCCCGGGATCGAGTCCCGCATCGGGCTCTCTGCTCCTTGGGAGCCTGCTTCTCCCTCTGCCTCTCTCTCTCTGTCTCTCATGAATAAATAAATAAAATCTTTAAAAAAAAAATCTTTTTATTATGGAGTTGTACAGGTAATTTATGTATTCTGGATCCAGCTTCTCTGGCAGAGATACATATTGCAAATATTTCCTACCAGGTTCTGGCTTAGATGATCATTTCCTTAATTATGTCCTTTGAAGAACAGAAGTTTGTAATTTTGGGGCGCCTGGGTGGCTCAGTCGTTAAGCGTCTGCCTTCGGCTCAGGTCATGATCCCAGGGTCCTGGGATCGAGCCCTGCATCGGGCTCCCTGCTCGGCCAGGAGCCTGCTTCTCCCTCTCCTTGTGTTCCCACTCCCCCTGCTTGTGTTCCCTCTCTAGCTGTCTCTCTCTCTCTCTGTCAAAAAAAAAAAAAAGAAGTTTTTAATTTTGATGAAATCCCATTTATATTTGTTTTTTTTTTAGTAATCTCTCCACCCAACATGGGGCTTGAACTCATGACCTCAAGATCACGAGTTGCTTACTGTTCCAACTGAGCCAGCCAGTCCCCCTCCGCCGTTTTTTTTTTTCTTTTGTGGCTAGTCCTTTAGTGTCTTGTCTATAATATCTTTGCCTGTTTATTTTAAAAATAAAATCTTAAAGAGGGCGCCTGGGTGGCTCAGTTGGTTAAGCGACTGCCTTCGGCTCAGGTCACGATCCTGGAGTCCCCGGATCGGGTCCCGCATCGGGCTCCCTGCTCGGCGAGGAGTCTGCTTCTCCCTCTGACCCTCCCCACTCTCATGCTCTCTCTATCTCATTCTCTCTCTCAAATAAATAAATAAAATCTTTAAAAAAAAAAAATCTTAAAGAGTAAATAAATAAAATAAAATATCTTTGCCTACCCCAGGTTCACAAAGATTTTCTCCAGTGTTTTCTTCTAGAAGTTTTATAGTTTTAGCCTTTATACTTAGGTCTATGATTAATTTGAGTTAATTACTGTATGCTGGGCGCCTGGGTGGCTTGGTGGGTTGAGCGTCTGCTCTTGATTTTGGCTCAGGTCCTGATCCCGGGGTCCTGGGGTCGAGCCCCGAGTCATGCTCCCTGCTCAGCGGGGAGTCTGCTTCTCCCTCTCCCTCAGCCCCTCCCCCTCCACTCACGCTCTGCCTCTCACTTTCTCTCTCTCAGATACATAAATAAGATCTTAAAAAAAAATTACTGTGTGCTGTGTGAGCCAGGGTCAGTTTTGTTCATGTACATATCCAGTTGTTTCAGCACTTTTTATTGAAAAGACTATCTTTACCTCTCATGAATTATAATGACATATTTATAGAAAATCAACTTTGGATCTATTTTGGATTCTTTATTCTGTTTGTATGATCTATATACACTGTCTTGAATACTGTAGCTTTATAGAAAGTCTTGAAATCAAGTAGTAAAGCTCTCCATCTCTGAATTTTTTTAAAGATTTGTTTATTTATTTTTGTAAGTAATCTCTACACCCATGTGGGGCCCAAATCTACAACCGTGAGATCAGGAGTCACATGCTCTAGCAACTGAGCCACCCAGGTGTCCCATCTTTAATATCTTAAGTCCTTGAATTTCTATATAAACTTTATAATCAGTTTGTCATTTTCCCTAAGAAGATGCTACGATTTTGATTGCATTAACTCCTAGACCCTTTATTCTGTATCATGGATCTATTTTTCTGTCTTTTTGCCAACAACACACTGTTTGAGTACTCTAGTTGCAAAATAAATCTTGAAATCAGATAGTGTTAGCTTTGCAACTTTGTTGTTTTTCGAAGTTGTCTTAGCCATTCTTGGTCCTTTGTGTTTCCCTGTGAATTTAAGAATTTCTACATTTGTCAATTTCTACAAAAAAAAAAAAGGTAGCTGGGATTTTTATTAGGATTGCATTGAATCTATGGGTAAATTTGAGGAGAATTGACATCTTAACAATATGAGCTTTGAAATTCATGAATATAGTCTATCTCTCCATTTACTTAGGTTTTCATTAAATTCTTTCATTAATGTTTTATAGTTTTCAGTGCCCACATCCTGCACATATTTTGTTAGCTTTAAGATAAGTATTTTATGTTTTGTGGCACTGTTGTACATGATATTTTAAAATGTTGTTTTACAATTGTTTGTTAGTAGTATCTAAAAATACAGGGGCGCCTGGGTGGCTCAGTCGTTAAGCGTCTGCCTTCGGCTCAGGTCATGATCTCAGGGTCCTGGGATCGAGCCCCGCATCGGGCTCCCTGCTCCGCGGGACGCCTGCTTCTCCCTCTCCCATTCCCCCAGCTGTGTTCCCTCTCTCACCGTGTCTCTCTCTGTCAAATAAATAAATAAAATCTTTAAAAAAATAAAATATAAAAAATTAAAAATACAATTAATTTCTTATGTTTACCTTGTATCTTGCAACCTTGTTAAAATCACTTATTAGTGTCAGTACTTTTTAATTTTTTTTAGCTAGAATACTTAGGATTTTCTATCTACATAATCATGTCATCACAAATGGAATTTTACTTCCTCTTTTCCAATCTGTTGCCATTTATTTCCTTTTTCCTGCCTTATTGCCCTGGCCAGGATCTCTACTACAATATTTAATAAAAGTGTGACAGTAGACATCCTTATCCTCTTCCTGATCCTAGAGGGAGAGTGTTCAGTCCTTCACAGTAAGTAAAATGTTAGTGTAGCTCTTTGTAGATGCCTTTTCTTAAGGAAATTTCATACTGTTTCTAGTTTGCTAGGAATTTTTACCATGAATGTTGAGTTATGTCACATAATTGTCGTTTTTTGAGATGATGTGGGCTCTCCAAAATTCTATTAATGTGGCTAATTTCATTGATAGATTTGTGATGGTTAAATCCACTTTGCAGTCTGGAATAAACCCCAATGGTCATGAAGTGTTTTCCTTTTTATATGTTGCTTTAGTAGATCTGTTAATATTTTGTTAAGGGTTTTCATATCTAAATTCATAGGGGACATTTGTTCTATTTTTCTTTTATTCTAATGCTTTTGTCTGATTTTGATTTCAAGGTAATGTTGGTCCCATAAAATGAATTGGTAAGCACTCTTTCCTCCTCTCTGTTCCGAAAGAGTTTATATAAGATTGATATTACATCTTACGGAAATGTTTAACAGGATTAACTGTGAAGCCATCTGTCTCTTGCAGTTTCTTTGTGGAAAGGTTTTTAACTATTAATTGATTTCTTTAATAGTTATAATGCTATTGAGATATCCTCGTTCTTCTGTGTCAATTTTGGTAACTTGCATTTTTCAAGGAATTGTCCATTTCAACTAACATGTCAAATTATTGGCATAATATTGTTCATAATATTCTTTTTTCTATACTTTTAATTTCTTTGGAAAGGACAGTGATGTCCTTTCTTCCATTTCTGAATTTAGAAAATTTTATCATTTATTTTCTTGATTTAATCTAATGAGAAATCTGTCAATTTTATTAACTTTTTTTTTTTAAGATTTTATTTATTTATTTGACAGAGAGAGACACAGTGAGAGAGGGAACACAAGCAGGGGGAGTGGGAGAGGAGAAGCAGGCTTCCCGCGGAGCAGGGAGCCCGATGTGGGGCTCGATCCCAGGACCCTGAGATCACGACCTGAGCCAAAGGCAGACGCTTAATGATTGAGCCACCCAGGCGCCCCAATTTTATTAACTTTTTCAAAGAACCAACTTCTGCTTCTCCCTCTCCCTCTGCTCCCTCCTCCCCCCCCCGCTTGTGCATGCACTCTTTCTCTTTTTCTCTCTCTCAAATAAATAAAATGTTTAAAAAAATAAAGTATACTTCTTGTAGGCAGCACACAGTTCATAACAGATAGTCCAACTTGCCAATGTCTGTCTTATAATTGGGTGTTTCCATAATTTAGGTTCAGTGTGATTATTGGTATGGTTAAGGGTAAATCTGTCATCTTGATTTTTTTTTTTTAATCTGTCTTATGGAGTCCTTGTTCCCTTTTTCCACCTTTATTTGGATTGAGTATTTTTTTTTTAAGATTTTTTATTTATTTATTTAAAGAGAGAAACACAGCGAGAGAGGGAACACAAGCAGAGGGAGTGGCAGAGGGAGAAGCAGGCTTCCCGCAGAGCAGGGATCCCGATGCGGGGCTCGATCCCAGGACCCTGGGATCATGACCTGAGCCGAAGGCAGACGCTTAACGACTGAGCCACCCAGGCGCCCCGGATTGAGTATTTTTTATGATGCCATTTTATATGCTTTTAGCTATATTAACTATAGCTCTTTGTTTTGTTCTTTTAGTGTTTGCTTAGAGTTTATGTTATAACATTAACTTAACACAGACTATGTTCAAGTGACCTACTAAAACTCACATATGGTGTAAGAACCTTGCGACAGGACTTTGCAAGTCTCCCCTCCCTACATTTGTGCTGTTGTCATGCATTTTACTGTTACATATGTTATACACTCCACAACATCGTAATTAATTTTGCTTAATCAATTGTCTATTAAAGAGATGTGAATAATAATAATAAAAAAAATCCAGCTTGTGTACTTACCCATCATTTCTGGTGGTTACTAAATAGTTACCATTTCTGGTGTTTCTCATTCCTTCGTGTAGATCCAGATTTCCATCTGGTATCTTTTTCCTTCTGCTTGAAGGGCTTTCTGTAACATTTCCTGTTTTGCAGGTCTGCTGATGATAAATTCTTTAAGCTTTGGAATGTCAAGAAAAGTCTTTTTTGCCTTCAGATTTTTAAAAATTGTGGTAAAATATACAGCACATAAAATTGACCATCCTAACCATTTTTTAAAGGATTTTATTTATTTATTTGACAGAGAGAGAGAGTATAAGTAGGGTAGCTGCAGTGGGAGGGGGAGAAGCAGGCTCCACTCAGTCCCAGGACCCCGGCATCATAACCTGAGCCGAAAGCAGATGCTTAACCGACTGAGCCACCCAGGTGCCCCCATCCTAACCATTTTTAAGTGCATATTTCAGTGGCATTAAGTATATTCATATTGCTATGCAACCTTCACCACCATCCTCCCCAAGAACTTTTTGGTTATCCCAAATGGGAAACACTGTACCCACTAAACAACAACTCTTCATTCCCTCCTGCCCCCCCCCAGCCCCTGAAAAGCACTATTCTACTTTCTGTCTCTATGAATTTGACTGCTCTATATACCACATCTAGGTGGAATCATACAGTATTTGTCCTTTTGTGTCTGGCTTATTTCACTTAGCGTAATGTTTTTATTTATTTATTTTTTGGTAAAGATTTTATTTATTTATTTGACAGAGAAAGACACAGCGAGAGAGGGAACACAAGCAGGGGGAGTGGGAGAGGGAGAAGCAGGCTTCCCGCTGAGCAGGGAGCCCGACGCGGGGCTTGATCCCAGGACCCTGGGATCATGACCTGAGCCGAAGGCAGACGCTTAACGACTGAGCCACCCAGGTGCCCCTCACTTAGGGTAATGTTTTTAAAGTTCATCCATGCTGTGGCAGGTATCACCATTTCCTTCTTTTTTAAGGCTGAATAATATACCATTGTATGGACATACCACATTCTGTTTATCCATTCATTTGTCAATGGATACCTGGACTGCTTCCACCTTTTGTCCATTGTGAATAACGTTGCTATAGAAACATTGCTGTATAAGAACTGTTTGAGCCCCTTAATTCTTTGGGAGCATATAACTAGAAGTGGAAATGCTGGATCTTATGGTAATTGTATATTTAACTTCACAAGGAACCCCCATACTGGTTTCCACAGTGGCCGCACCATTTTGAATTCCCACCACACTGTACATGGGTTCCATGTTAGTGCCATGAGATGTTATCCATTTGGGACACACTCAAGGAGCTCCTCCTCCTCCTCCTCCTCTTCCTCCTCCTCCCCCCCTTCTCCTTCTCCTTCTTGTCCTTCCTCTCCTCCTCCTCCATCTCCCCTTCTCCTCCTTCTTCTTCTCCACCTCCCCCTTCTCCTTCTTCCTCCTCTTCTTCTTTCTTTCTTTCTTTCTTTCTTTCTTCTTCTTCTTCTTCTTCTTCTTCTTCTTCTTCTTCTTCTTCTTCTTCTTCTTCTTCTTTTCTTCTTCTTCTTCTTTTCTTCTTCTTCTTCTTTTCTTCTTCTTCTTCTTCTTCTTCTTCTTCTTCTTCTTTTCTTCTTCTTCTTCTTCTTCTTCTTCTTCTTCTTCTTCTTCTTTTCTTCTTCTTCTTCTTCTTTTCTTCTTCTTCTTCTTCTTCTTCTTCTTCTTCTTCTTCTTCTTTTCTTCTTCTTCTTCTTCTTCTTCTTTTCTTCTTCTTCCTTCTTCTTCTTCCTTCTTCTTCCTTTTTCCTTCTTTCTTCTTTCTTCTTTCTTCTTCTTCTTCTGAAGGAGAGAGAGAATTTTAAGCAGGCTTCACACCCAGTACAGAGCCCAATGTGCGGTTCGACGCCCGGCTTGATCTCACGACCCTGAGATCATGACCTGACCTGAAATCAAGAGTCAGGAGCTTAACTGACTGAGCCACCCAGGCGCCCCTGAAGGAGCACCTTACAATAAAGAGGTACAATGCTGTCCCAGTCCCACAGCCAGAAAAATGTGGAATCAGAACTGAATACACCTCCGAGTCCAAACAGCGAATGTTTTCCCAGCACTTCCCATGGGTCGGGACCTGGCCTGGGTGCCTCAGCCAGGACCACCTCGCTGTGCCCTCCCAGCCAGCCGGCTCAGAGGAGTGGCTGTTAGTACGAGCCTGCGGTATACAGGTGGGGTCCTGCCCCTGGTACTGGTTGGGTGGTGACTCTGACTGCATTCCTTCCCCCTCTGTTTCCAAGCCTGCATGTTTGTGGAGAAGGGGCACTGAGGGAATCCGCAGGAGCATGGTCCTTGGCGTGCAGTAGGAGCTGAATTAATGCAGCTGGTAGGACTTTTCCTCCCGTTTTATTCAAGTGGAAACTGAGGCTCAGAGTAAGGTCAGAGCTGCTCAGGGAACCAAGGAAATGTGTGCAATCGAGAAGGAAGTGGGGCACCATGTTCATAACAACCAAAGAGAAGAAACAACCTAAATGTCCATCCCCCGATACATGGGTGAATAAAATGTGGTGCAGGGCGCCTGGGTGGCTCAGTTGGTTAAGCGACTGCCTTCGGCTCAGGTCATGATCCTGGAGTCCCAGGATCGAGTCCCACATCGGGCTCCCTGCTCAGCGGGGAGTCTGCTTCTCCCTCTGACCCTCCCCCCTCTCATGCTCTCTGTATCTCATTCTCTCTCTCAAATAAAATAAATAAAATCTTTAAAAAAAAATAAAAATAAAAAAAAAGTAAAATGTGGTGCATACATACACTGTCATATTATTCGACAGTAAAAGGGAAGGACATACTGATGCGGGCTGCAACATGAGTGAACCCCAAAAACATCCTGCTAAGTGAAAGAAGGGAGATGCAAAAGACCACGTGTTTATTCACAAAGAGCCAAACTATGGAAAGAGCCCCTAATGTCCATCACCAGACGAATGGATAAAGAAAATGTGGTCTCTCCATACAACAGAATAATATTCAGGCTGAAGAGAAGGCAATCCTGACCCTTTGTGACAACATGGATGGAGTTGGAAGATTTTCTGCTAAGGGAAACCCCCTAGTCCCAGAAGGACAGATTCTGCATGGTTCCATTTCTATGAGCTCTCTCAAATCCGCCAACCCACCGAAGCAGAGGAGAGGAGGATGATTGCAGGGGAGGGGGCTGGGTTATACGGGGAGTTGTTTAGTGGAGATGAAGTTCGTTATACAAGATGAGTGAGCTCCAGAGATCACTGCACGACACAGTGCCTATAGTTAACAATACCGTGTCAGACATGTAAGGGGCAGGCTCAGTCGGAGGAGTGTATGACTCTTGATCTCAGGGTCGTGAGTTTGAGCCCCACATTGGTGTTGAGATGACTCAAATAAATAAAACTTTTCAAAAAATGTGTTAAGAGGGCAGATTTCGGGGCGCCTGGGTGGCTCAGTTGTTAAGCGTCTGCCTTCGGCTCAGGTCATGATCCCGGGGTCCTGGGATCGAGCCCTGCATCGGGCTCCCTGCTCAGCGGGAAGCCTGCTTCTCCCTCTCCCTCTCCCCCTGCTTGTGTTCCCTCTCTCGCTGTTTCTCTCTCTCTAAAATAAATAAATAAAATCTTTAAAAAAAAAAAAAGGACAGATTTCATGTTAAGTGCTCTTTTTTTTTAAGATTTTATTTATTTATTTTAGAGAGAGAGAGCACGAGTGGGAGGGGAAGAGAGAGAGAGAATCTCAAGCAGACTCCACACTGAGCATGGAGCCTGATGCAGGGCTTGATCTCAGGACCCTGAGATCACAGCCTGAGCCGAAACCAAGAGTTGGATGCTTAACTGACTGAGCCATCCAGGTGACCCTCTCATGTTAAGTGTTCTTAACACACACGCACACGCACACACACTCTATGATCCCATTTATATGAAATGTCCAAAATAGGCAAATCTATAAAGACAAAAAGTAGACCAGTGGTCGCCAGGGTCTGAGGGGGATAGACAGCTAAGGGGTACAGGGTTTCTTTTTTTTTTTTTTTTTCTTTAAAGATTTTATTTATTTATTTGAGAGAGAGAGAATGAGAGAGAGCGAGTACATGAGAGGGGGGAGGGTCAGAGGGAGAAGCAGACTCCCTGCCGAGCAGGGAGCCCGATGCGGGACTCGATCCAGGGACTCCAGGATCATGACCTGAGCCGAAGGCAGTCGCTTAACCAACTGAGCCACCCAGGCGCCCGGTACAGGGTTTCTGTTGGGGGATGATGACAATGTTCTAACATCGAGTGTGGTGATGGTTGCGCAAATCGGCGAATATACCAAGGGTGACTGAATCGAATCTTCAAAGGGATGAATTGTCTGGCATGCAAATCCCATTTCCATAAAGCTGTTTTTAAATGGGGGACCCAAATCTGGAAAGAATAATGCTACACTGAGGTTCACAGGTCCTTCGTGAAATGCCTACAAATTGCGACCCGTCGTTCATTCCTCAACTCCTCTGTTGTACATCAATAACATTGAAAGTGTCCTCTTAGGAGTGGAAGCGAGGGGGGTACGTCCTCTGGATGGCTCACCTGGGCCCAGGGAAAGAGAGGTTCAGCGGTTCCCCAGAGAGGGGCAGCTTCCTGCCCAAGGTCACACAGCCCAGAGGCTCCAAGAGTCCTGAGTCCCCACCTTCCTGAGTTCACATGTGGGTGACGTTCCAACCCCAGCCCCAAAGCTGACCCCTGGCTGCCTCCTCCTTCCTACTTCTCAGGGAAAACACACACACACGCACACACACACACACACACACACACACACACACACACCAGGAAGCATCCATCATAGGCTGTCCAACCAGGCCGGAGAGGCAGAGGTCAGCAGGGAGGTGACCTCAAGGTCTCCATGGGGATCAGGATCAGGCTGGAATTTTTCCCACCCTGAGATTTTCCTGCATCAACCCAGGAGGGCGCCCTGGATGCCGCCGGCCCTGCCCCCAACCTCCTTCCTCTCTTGACACAGCTTCCCGGTTAAGGATGGATGGAGGGGGGTGGGGTGTGCCAAGGTGGAACCACCAGGCCCAGAAACGAAGGACAGGCACTTTGGGATTGACGAAACGAGGGACCCTGGCCAAGAGTGGCCGAGGGCCTGCCCCGGAGTCCCGCAGCCTGGGGCCTCGGGGTAAATGGGACGACCTTGCCTGCTTCTGGCCTGTGGGGCCTCTCTCAGCCTCCACTGCCCTGCCCAGGAGTTGGACCCCAGCCCAGCCTCGGGTGTGTGAGAAGCCTTTGGCCCTGGGCCCTGCCCCTGGTCCTTCCTCCCCCAGTGTGTACTGGGGACTCAGCCCTTCCTTGTGTTAAATAGAAACCTCTTTATTCTAAGTATCGTACATTCCTTAATACATTGGACTGGGGCCAGACCTTGAGGTGAGGGGAAAGGGGGGGCCTGGGATACTTCAGTAGAGCCTTCCAAAATGCCCCCCACTGCACACTGGGCCGGGAGCTGGTGCTGGGAATGAGCTTCATGGCCTTGGGAAAGTCCTTGCTCCCTCCGGCCTGTTTCTCTTCTATTTGGGGGGTATAGGGGTGGCCGAGAAGACCTCTGAGGATCTTTCCATCCCCCCCGGGGTGGGGAGGTCTGTGGTCCCAGGCAGGGAGTCAAGAGCGAGCCCGTACAGGAGGATGGTTTGTCAGCAGCAAAGATGGGGGGCACTGAGGTGGCGGGCTGGGAGAGTCTCAGCGTTGGGTAGGGGGCCGTGATGGCGACAGAGGCCGAAGCCGGGGCAGACAGGCCAAACCAGGCCTGGACAGCCGGGAGAGGGGAAGGCGGCCCAGGAAGAGAGGGAGGCCGAGGCAGAAAGGTGGGCGGGGCACGGAGATGTCTGAGAAGAAGGCACGGTCCCGAGGGGTTGACAGGGCTCCCCCCTCAGACAGTTCCAGGTCCCGGGCCACGGCCAGGATCTCCTGGCGGGCGGCTGTGTTGTGCAGGCCGCGGATGTCGAGGAGGGCTGCCACGTGCTTCCGCCTGGGGAGAGAGGAAGGGACAGGTGCGTGGGGTTCTCCGTGCCAGACGCACACCAGCCCACCCGTGAACCCCGTCTGGCCCCCATCCGTCCCAGAACCTGCCTTAGCTCTGGAGCCCCTTTAAAGCCCCCTTCCAGGTTCTTTCCCCGGACCAGCAGCACCCCCAGCCCTCCCCCCATCCCAGCCCCCATTCCCTCCCCATTTCTATTCCTCCCAGCCCCTCCTCCTACCAGCATGCCCTCCAGAACTTCGCTAAGCAACCATTTCCAAATCCTTCCACTCATAACTGACTCCAGAATCCTCACCTCTACACCCAGCACAGGAGTCTTCCTATGCACCCTGGTCTTAGCTCCTAATTAACCTTCAATCTTCAGCCCCAACTCAGCTCAGACCACTTCTGGGCTTCCTTCTGGTCCCCTCACACCTGCTTAAGCCCCAGAATCAGCAGCAACCCTCACTTCATCTTCACTCGCACCTCCAACAGCCCCCTACCATCACTCAGATGCTGCCCAGAAGGGTTTGTCCACATTCCCATCTGAACCCTCACCCCCCCCCCCCCCAGGCCAGGTCTGGAAGCTTCTCCACCCCTGCAGTTCCAGAGCCCATATACTAACTCAAGCTCTCAACCCAGAGCCCATCCATGAGAACACCTCCATCCCCTTGGAACACTCGCTTCACCCCCCCACACCCCATCCCCAGAATCCTGCTCAACCAAAGTTCCACTCCAGAAGGAAAATTAACCTTGGGGCAGGGGGCCCTCAACCAGAAACTCTGTCTCAAAACTAACTCTATTTTCCAACCCTTGCCCGTAAATCCAACACAACGAGCCTTCCCTTCACCCGCATCTCTGCAACAGATGGTGGGTCCAAAACTCCAGGACCATCACCACATTTCGACTCAAGAGCCTGAACCTAACAGTCATTTCCAGAACTTTCGTTTCAGACAGAGCCCTGGGGCTTTCACTACCCCCTTCAAATGCAGCTCAGCATCTTCTCTTCCCCACATCCCCAGTTTGGAATCACCACAGCTCCAAAATTTGCTCATCCAAAAATGTGGCTCAAGAGCCTTCCAGCTCAGACAAGCTCCAAAGTCGGCTTTGGAACCACTCCAAAACTTGAGAGCTTTCAAACTGAGCTTCATGTTCAAGTGCAGATTCCAAATCAGAAACCCCAATCCAGGAGGAAGGCTGGGATTCCCACCCCCACCAAGGACTCCACAGGGCTTTGTGTCTTCCCAAGGACAAAGAGCCCCACACCCCAGAGCCAGAACTGTCCATCGTGCATCACGTCCAGAATCCTCACCCTCCACCCCAAGTCCTCAACCCTGGAGCCTAAACCCTGCTGGGGCCTCACTCCCTGGTGGTGTGGGGTTTTGTCTCTCCCAATATACAGAATGTCTGGGAGCCCGAAGAGCCCTGCAGGGCTGCCACCACCAATCGCATTTGGGGGGGGGGGGCAGTGATCAGGTGCACCAGCTTGAGCCAGCCTGCCCCGGGGTTCAAGTCCCAGCTTGGCCACTTGCTAGCTGTAGCATTTGGGGTAACCTACTTAATTCCTGCCTGCCTCAGAGGATGCTAAGCATTTAGAATAGCACTGCCTTTCACTTGCATATCATTTTCTAAAATAACTTTTATTATAGGTCTTACTTATAGAGTGGGCTGATACCATGCTTTCTTAGGTCTGACATAAGGACTCAATAAACAAGAATTGGTCTTGGTCCTGCTGTCCCGGTGGATGACGAGGGTAATGCTGATGTTGACTGATGATGGAGAATTCCCCCCAACAATCCTATGGGAAGAGTGCTATTATCCCCCTGGGAGAGGCTCGGAGAGGGTCCCACAGAGAGGAAATGATCCACCAGGATCTGAGCGGCGCCTGCCACTGTCCCAGTACGTGTGCGCCCGTGTGCCCGTGCGTGTCCCCGTGTCCCCCGCGGCTCCCCGGCTGGGCCGGCCCTTCCTGCCGCCGGCGGCCCCGCGCCCCCCCTGCCCTGGGCTTCCTGTGACTGCCTGTTTGTTTGCGAGCCCTGGTGGCGGCGGCGGCGGCAGGAGAAGGAGGGAAATCGTATTAATAATGCCCTGGTTCCAGCAGGAAACGGCCATCAGACACGCTCGCCGCCTCCCTCCCTCGCCCAAGAGCAGGAAACGCCGGGACGGATGCCAAGGCCCGGAGTCCTCGACCTGGCGGCAGCAGCACCAGCAACAAGGGGCCAGGCCGGCGCTAGGGGGTGGGGGGGGCTCTCACCTGATGTCGGGGTAGTCCCGCACCAGCACCCCCACCTCCACCTGGATGCTGGGCGTGTCTTCCAGCTGCAGGACTTCCGCCAAATGGGGCACCACGGCATCCAGCCACGAGGCCTGGGACTCCTGCAGGGGAAGGCTCCAAGCTCATGCTCTGGCCCTAGGTCCCCCTCCCCGTAAACCGTACCCCTCCTGGCCTTCGTTCTCTCGGTAAAGCGGGGCAGAGGACAGGCCGTGATCAGAGGTTTGGGAGGACCTGGAAGCTTTGGAAATGTGAAGAAAAATGCAATCTAAATATATCTACTCCCAGTATTGCGGACCATCTGGGGCCCGGGGACACCCCTCCAAACCTAGTCCTCGTTTGCAAAAGGTGACCCTTAGGGGAACCTGGATTACTTGTGCGAGAGGCCTCCCTGCGTTCTCAGTAAGATGACGCACCCCTCGCCCCCCGCGATTCCAAGTACTGCAGACTAGAAAGTCCTGGAAATGCGGATGAGTGAAGCCCTTCCGGTCCTGCTGATTACAACTGGGTACAAATAAGAGTTGGTCATTTTACATTCTTGGATTTGGGAACGCCAAGATTCTCGGGTTTCTGTTGCGTTTAGCCTCTCTCTGTGCTCCGAACCCCTCCTGCTTTAGGGAGTGGGAGCTCTGGCCGGGTAGGGCCCTAAGCACCTCGCAGGACTGAGCTGATCGAATCCCCAGCACCGGGCACAGGGAACACGATGCGGGTTTGCGCCCGGAGGCGAGCTCTCCCCGGGAGCAAGCCGATGTTCAGGCGCGCAGGGCCAGGAGCAAAGTGTCACTGTGGACTGAAAGTCGGGCGAAGGCCTTCTTCGAAAGCCCTCCGCCCCGGCTCTCGGGTCCGGGGTTCCCGGCAGCCCAGGTTTTCCCGTGGTTTCGGAGCCCCCCGCCCCCGGGCCGCACTGACCAGCCGCCGGAACAGCCGCTGCAGCTGCGCCGCGTCCTCCCGGAGCCTCCCGGCCACGCGGCTGCGGGTCCGAGCCGAGCGGCAGCGCAGGCGTCCTCGGAGCAGGGGCCGCACGTACTCCACCAGCGCCCGCCGGTGCAGCTCGGCCACCAGCGCCTGGGGACCGGGGGAGACGCGAGGGCTGGTGAGCAGCCGGTGACGCCCTCCCCGCTCCCCACCCGCCCGCGCGCACCCCGGGCACCCCACGGGCACCCCTGCCCTGCCCACAGGGCGCCGCGTCCCCTCGTCGCCCCCAGCCCCCCCAAGCAGCTCTCGCGACTCCCAACGGGTGACCTCTGTCCTGCCGGATGATACCCTCCTCTGCCCCCTAATCGGCTCTACGACACCCCCTGCCGGCCCCCAAAGGCTGCGGCGTCCCAGCCCTCTCCCCACTCTCCGGAGTTCTCCCCGCCCAGAGGCCCCAACCCTGTGCCCGCCACACCCAACCCCCCAGTACCCGCACCTCTGCCAACCCGCAGACCCCGCGCAGAGCGCCGCCTATCTCACCCTGAGAGAGCGGCTCCGCACCGTGGAGGGGTCTCCCCCCTGCGGCGCGCTCCCGCGCCCCCACTCTCACGCCCATCCCTCCCCCCAGCCCCGACGAGCCCGCGCACCTGGTAGGGCTCATCCTGCATCCTGCGCAGTGCCAGGGCCTGAGCGCCCAGCGTGCCCACGATGCCATCCAGGGCCTCCGGGCTGTTCAACCACTTCCTGCGCATCAGCTTGTTGAAGTGGGGCTGCGTGGGACAGAATGGGGGATGGTTTTAGGTCTCCTCCCTTCCACCCTCTTTCTCCACTTACCAATTCCACAGAGGAGAGCGGGACCCGCAGTGCTGTGCTGTGCCCTCCTGGGGCGCACAGTCCAGGGAGGGAGACAGACCATCCCCAAAGATGGACCCAGAGCGGTCAGGGCTGGGACGAGGGCACCGGGGGTTAGGAAGCCCAGAGCAGGTGCCTGAGTCAGCACAGAGAGTCAAGGGGGGCTTCCTGGAGGAGGGGACACCAGAGGTGGGGCCGGAGGATGGTCATAGTTAGCCAGATGAGGGGTGTGGGAGGGAGTGGCTCCATCAGCCTGTGAAGGCGGATCACATTTCAGATGAGTCTTCATGTCAGAGGATCAGAAAGAAGGTCGGTGTGGCTGGCAAGATCGTCCGTATAATTTGTGGGGCCCAGAGCAAAATGAAAATGGAAGGCCCTTTTTCAAAATTATTGATAACTTCAAGACAGCAGCGGCAGGGCAGTAGGATTTCTGTGGGGCGAGGGAAGGGAGGCACTTGAACGTGATCCGAGAGCTGGGACAGGCAGTGGGTCTGTTCCTGAGATGGCTCTGGGGGTCATGGGGGGAGACGCTGCGGTCTGGGTGGACCCTGGGGAATGGACATCCGGGGTTGGCGTCCATGGGGTCTAAAGCAGGTCCTACCCCAACTCTGCCCCGCACCCACTTCCTGCTCTCTCATTCCAACAGTTACCGCGCTGTCCAAACCTCCCAAGATGGGGCCTTTTGTTGAAAAGCAGGTGTGAATTAAATGAGCCAAAGCTCATGCGCCTGGCTCAGGGCATGTCACTGTTGCTATAAACCCTGTATTTTTAGCAAGATATCAGCCAGGACCCGTGGTCCTGGATGGAGCTAAGCACTCTGTAGCCACGTTCCCATTGCTCCCTCACAGCCACCGCCCCCCCACCCCCACCAGAAGCCTGGAATTCCTGTGCCCGTTTTCCAGATGAGCAAACAGAAACCCCAAGAGGACAAGTAACTTGCCCCAGGTCCCCCTACTTGGAAGCAGCGCAGGTAGGCCGGGAACAAAGACCGTACCCCTTTCCTAGCGCCCCCATAATCCCCCCACTCACTCACTTTCCCGCACACACACCTATCCATGTAGTCATTCAACAAACACTGTGTGAGCCCTTTCTATGGCTCAGCCATGGGTGGGTGGCTGGGGACACATGGAGAACACTTGGGGGACACAGCGCAGAATGAGACAAACAAAACTCTAAGCATTTGATCGTTGTAAGCAGGTCAGGGGAATCTGAATACTTATCTGATATTTGATATATATTTATTATATATTATATATATATTTGCTGATACTAAGGAAGTATTGTTCCCTGTGTTAGGTATGAAAACGGCACTGTGGTTATGTTCATTTAAAAAAGGATTTCTTATCTTTTGGAGATGCAGGCTGAAGTGTTGATGGATGATGACAGGATGTCGGGGATCTGGGGGCAGGCGGGGGCGGAGGGGGGGGGCGGAGGTGAAACAAGACTGGCCAGGCCTTGACAACTTGCTGGAACTGGTCCACCAGGGGGCCATTCTATCATTCTGCCTACTTTTGTGTATGTTTGAAATTTTCCATAATAAAAAGTTATTTTAGAAACATTCCAACAAACCCTGCCCTTGAGAAGCTAACATTCCTGTGGGAGGAGTTGGATTGGGGAGGGGAAAAAAAAAGGAAAAAAGCAAAGGCCATAGCAGAGTGCAGGTGGCCGCAAGTGCTTGGAGAAAAACATAGCAGGGAGTGAGGAAGGGAGTATCCTCTCAGGGCTTCTATTTTGAATAGGGCGGTCTGAGGAGGTCTCAGTGAGAAGGTGAGACTCAGATGTCAAGGCTTGAAAGAGGGGAAAGGGCGAGTGATGTGGCTCCTGGGGGGGAAGAGGGGTCCAAACAGAGGGATCAGCAAGTGCAAAGGTGCTGGACTCTGTCGTGTGAAGGAACAGCAAGGGGGCTGGGAGGGTGGGAACAGAGTAAGTGAGGAGACAGGTAGGAGGAGGCGAGGTCAGAGAGGGAAGGGTCAGCTCAACATCATCCGGGGACTTGGGGACCATAGCAAGGACTTTGGCTCTTGCTCTGAGTGAGCTGGGATGTACAACGTGGATTGAGCCTGCATTACAACCAGGCATACACACACCTCTCTCATTCCCAGGTACTCCCACCGCCCTCCCCACATACTCTCACCCACCTCCGACCCCACTGCAGCCCCCTCTGGCACGCACAGGAGCCCGGAGGTAAATAGGGCTCCGGGATCTAGGAGCGGCTGGGCAGGGATTTGGGGGGCCTCAGTGGGGAGGGGCTCCACCCAATCCCCAAGGCCCCTTCTGCTGGTTGCTCTCCATCCTCCCCTTGACCATATCCTCCCCTCTCTTCCTTCCTGCACCCCCCTTTCCCCCCCCAAATGACAGGCCATCACCCCCTACTACCTCCCTCCCCCCGCCCGGTTTCCTGAACACTGAGTCATGGGCTGAAAGGAACTGCAGGTTGGCGGGGTGCTCCCCTGTCCTGGCACACTCCACCCCCCGCCAGCCCCCTGCCTCACTCACCTGCAGTTCCTGAAACAGCAGATCAGCCAGGACTCGGTGGCAGAGCCGGGTCACGCGGTCCAGAGCGCTGGCAGCTGCTTCTCGGGCTGGCTCACTTTCGGGGGGCCCCACCCGGGCCAGGCGCTCTGCCAGAGCCCTGTGGGGATCAGAGGAGCCACAAGTCAAGGAGCTCCAATATTCTGCTCAACTGCCTGGACCGCTCTTCCTCCTTAGATGGCCTCTATTTCGTGAGCACAGGGGTGACAGGTCAGATGGGGAGCTGGAGGAAGTCAGGGGCTCTGGGGAGAATCTGGGGGCTGAGCAATATCAGGGTGTGTCTGGGAGGCTAGGGGGATATGGAAGCTCTGTGGAATGTGATTCTAAACATCTCTAATTCTAAAATCCTACCTTTCCCACTTCTCTTAATGATGACCCTCCATCACTGAAGGGACCTTAACGTGGTCTGAGGGCAGCTTGGCATTTTCTGCCCAAAATCCCAGCGAGCCCCCTTCCGGGCATGTGTCCTTCAGAGTCCCCACGTTTGTGGGAATTGACAGGTGTGCCAGGTTTTTCTCTGCCAAAGGGTGGAGCCGACTCTCCATTCACTGGGGACAGTAAATACGTGATGGTATATCCAAACAGTGGAACACAGTTCAGATCTAAAAGGAAATGTGGGAACTCCACGTGCTAACAGGAAGGTCTCCAAGCTGTTAAGGGGAAAGGCACAAAAGTGTGTTCAATAGTCTACCATTTGTGGGGTTTTTTTTTAAAGGAAAAGGAATAATATGTATTCACACAGTGAAATATATTTACTTGTGTATATATATGGAATGTGCATATGAAATATGCATATGAACGTGCACAAATATGCATATGCATGAAGTATGCATATGCATGCATACACTTATTTACACATATTTATGGGTAAATATATCAAGTGTCCCAGCAAAGATATGGCAGACTTTAGCAATAAGGAAGGTGGGGAGCGTGTAGGAGGGCGGCTTTCCACTGTATGCCCTATTGTATCTCGAATTTTGAACCATGTAAATGCATTCCCGATTTTTCAAATGCATGAAAAATAAGTTAATAAAAAAAGGAGAGTAAGATAAAAAGGCAAAAAAAAAAAAATCTGTAATTCCTAGAATGTTTGAGTCTGGCTTCTAGGTTCCTATAATTAGAACACTCCAATGTTCTGATCACTCCGCTCCGTAATTCTAGGGCTCTGTGATGCTAAGGTCCTTTCCAGGACTCCCTAGGGTTTTATGCTTCTAAGGCCCCATGTGCCTGTCACTCTGGGCCAGCTCTGGGATCCCCGCCCCAGTTCAGCTTGTCACGGCCACTGGCCCTCTCCCTCAGCACACACACTGGGCACTCTCACCTCAGCGGGGGCCCGCAATTGACCAGGGAGATGGTCCTGCTGATGTACGTGTCAGGTAGCAGCTCCCGCACTCCTGGATGCTCATGGAATCGCTCCACCCGCTGCTGGAAGCTGGTGACAGGAGAAAGGGAGGGTGCGTGACAGATGGAGTACCGCTGGAGGAGGGCCTCTTGCTGGGCACTCAGCCCCGCAAAGCCTGTGATCCTCACTGATGAGCCTCTGCCCATCCTTACTTGGTTCCCTTTCATCTCTCCTCTCTCTGTTGGATCCTGGGTACTGATGCCTCTCCCCCCCAGCCCTGTCCCCCTGCCCCCAGCCCTCCATACCTCTGAAGGAATTCTGCTAGCCCCCCCAGGCAGCAGTGGGCCATCCGCTCCCCAAACTCCTGGCTGATGCGGGGTGCTCGCTCTGTATGTTCTTCCAGCAGCTGGAGAGGAGAAGGGGTAAGGAGGGGGGAGGTCCTGCTTTCCCACCCGGGGAACTCTTCCTGCTGATTCTCCTTCCACTTCTCCACCCCCTACCTCACACACATCCTGCGCCAGGCTGCTGGGCCGTTCCTCCGTGCTCCCCCAGTGCTCCTCATTCTCCTGCAGCACCCGAAGCAGGGCTGCGCGTGTCTGAGCCTGGAGTGGGAAGGTGGGGGGAAAGACAGGAGTCAGGGGCGCCTGGGACCCTCTCCCTCCTTTTCTCCTCCCCCCCTCCATGGTCCCTACAGCTTAGCCCCAAGCAGGTCTTGGTTCTATTCCTGAGCTTGTAAAGGTCATGCTGAGGAGGGAGGCTGGACCAGAAAACCTCCCCAGCACTTTGCATCCCTAAGTCTATGATTTGGAGCTTGATATTAAGAGTCTGTAGTTTTGGGGCTACTGGGGGGCTCAGTCGGTTAAGCGTCTGCCTTCGGCTCAGGTCATGATCCCGGGGTCCTGGGATCGAGCCCCACATCGGGCTCCCTGCTCGGCGGGAAGCCTGCTTCTCCCTCTCCCACTCCCCCTGCTTGTGTTCCCTCTCTCACTGTGTCTCTC